>NW_010263092.1:0-34160 GCF_000690775.1 Eurypyga helias
GGGCAGGGGACTGGGGAGGCCGTGAGTGCTGCTGAGGACGCGTGCGTGTTGGGGGCTGGCAGCAGAGCTGGGGCGGAGGGTCTGAGGTGGTGACAGCAACCATGGGGCACTTGAGACTGGGCTGGGAAGCACCAAAGAGGTGTTTGCTCCCCAAGATGGAAACAAATTACCTGCCCCTGGCACGGGCTGTTTGGGCTGTGGGTTTCTGGAGCTTTGCCTTTCCGCCCATGTTTGGCCCTCGGTTTAGTTTCCTGATGTTCCGGCGGCCCTGAGCCACGCCTGGGCTATCGTGTGGCTGCGTGAGGGGTTTTGCAGGCAAAATGGGTGCAGATAAGAGATGGTGGCACCAGCTGGAGGGTAAGCCAGGTTAAACTGGGGTTCAGTTTAGAGATCTAGGCGTTCAGCACTGGATTGTTTGAAGGCTGGGGAGCTTGAATCAATGCTGAGGCCTTAAACCTGCCGCCTTTACACCACTGTGAAATGGTGGTGGAGGGCTGGTCAGGCCGTCGTCTGGAGTCAGGCATGGGGCGAAGCAGGTGTTGGTCAGATGCAGGATCCAGCTTTCTGTGTCTTCTTGGGCTGAAGAGGCTCGTTTTTCTGGTTATGATGGTTCCTTAGTCTCATCTAATCGTATTTTTGGTTCAGTCTACATTTAAATGTCAAGCCAATGCTTATAGCATTAAGCATTGCCAGAGCTTCTGGAGAGATTCCTCTGTTTCACGTCTGCTTGTTTGCTGGGGGTGGAAGAGAAGCATTTTGCTGTCAGCTTGGGCACTTCTTACCTGTTTCTACCTTAGTAAGTGCTGGATGCAGAAGAGTAGTAAGGAGGGGGCAATCTGATGTGGATTTTCTCCTAAAAACACAAGGATGTTCATAATTTATCTTGGGTTTCTTCAGTTTAGATTTGGAGCTGGCATTTTCTTGAGTTATTTAAAACACTGCTATTTGTATATCTGGGTGGTTTTGTTATTGGCCTTCATCTGGGACTCGCTGTAAACCATGAGGAGTTTGCTTAGTGGATGAGATAATACTCAGCACTCCTGCTAGCAGGCTGTCTCTGAACGATGTGCGAAGCAAGCTCTGACATACATAAAGCAAAAATCTGTGTGCTTGTGAGGAAAAAGCTTTCTCCTGGGTTGCCCTTGGAATATGGTAATTTGCTTTTTGACCCAAGTCAGATCTCATTTGCATCTATCAAAGCAGGTTGTAAATACATGTGCTGTTCTTAGCCTTCTCTGAGTGTTTCTAGGATTCTTAGTCTTTCCAAGTATGTGATGGGAAGTTAGAAAGACAGCAAAAATGTCCTGCTTTTGGGTTTAAAGATTATCTCTGAAATTCAGCAAGGTTTCTTCCTCTGTGTAGCTTTATGCAACCGGGATGATGTGTATGGTGGGTTTTTTCCCTCCTGGATGTTCTTTATAATCTGCTGCTCTGGCCACTGTTAAAACAATACTGGACTAGCTTGGCTGGGAGCGATGACCCAGCTCGACAAATCCACATATAATGCAAACAAACAGTGAGACTATGTTCAATGCCTTTTGCGTGGCACCATGCCAAATATTCTCATAAAGGAAAACATTTAAGTCATCTTCGACGCTGGGCTCAAATCCGAAGGACTGTGTCAGCAATAATATTGCAGCTGAACATGGGCCATGATTTTAATTGGAAAACAAGACCCACAACAGCTGCTTTTGTGATGATGTGATGTCGTACTTTGTTTTGCTGGCAAGACTGCGATGTTGTGGCTCGCGCAGCTTTCCCAACGCAGCCTCTGTTTTGGAAGGAGGGCAAACCTCTCCTGCAGGAGGAAGGCACTTCCGGAGCTGTCCCCAAGCATAGTTTGCTTTCCAGCTTGGAGCAGGGAGAAATCAAACCAAACCCAGTCGTACCAGCTAACTGGGATGAGGCGGGAACCGCGGAGGCACAGGGCAGGGAGGGCTCCGGGAATCTGGGCTAGGCAACAGGTTGTTTCTCGTCTGGTTGGTTGGCAGCGGGAACAGATTACAACTGCTCTGCACTGCCATGCTGTAGAGCACGCTGAAGGTGGCAGGAATTGTAGCGCTACCCCTCGCTGCTGCTGCTGGGAATTTAACTGCCGAGGTAGTAACTGATCGAGGGGGAGGTGAGTGGGGGGGGGAAAAGGAGTGGTGATGCTGTTGGGGTTGGTTAAGGGATGAGGAAGGAAGTGCTAAGAAACTGCAAGCTGGTTGCGCTGCTGGGCAGTGTCTTGGAGTTCAAAGCTACGCTTGTCCTTTTGTTGCTGAGCCAGCAAGACCTTTGAGGCTGAGAGGCAGTGTTTAGGGAAGAGATGGCTTGCTGCTCAGCTGGTAGCATTTAAGGTCATGGGTCATGTACAAGAGAAGGGGATTTTGGGGAAAAAAAAAAAAGAGGAAATAGGTAGGAAAACCCTTTATTGGGATGGTTTTAGGGTCATAGGTTCTGTTTCATCAAAGACAACAGAACTGCCCACTCTTATGCTTGGTTTTCAGCCAGGGTTTGAAAACTGTTTGAGTCATGATTGTCACAGAGCTGGCAATTATAAGAATAAAATGATGGCTATCCATGCATTTGGGCAATCCCTGTATTCTAAGTTGTTAATAACTTGGTTCCGTGGAGCAAGAAAAGTGCTGGTGGGACCATTCTCTGGGCTCTGCTGAGCACTTCCTGGCCCAGCGGTGTTTTTCGGTCCTGTCCCGAGAATGCGATGTGGCACTGAAATAATAAGCTTGCGTGTGTGTCAGAGGTGGAATGTCAGATCTTGGCAGAGAAAGATTTCAATTTCAAGCTTGGCAGAACTGAGAAGTAATGGCTTTTCTTTTCAAAAAACCTGCTTTGCATCTCCTGGGAACAAAAGAAGGGAAAGGAATGAAAGGGCCTCGGGGTGGGTATTGCAAGTAGGGTTACTTGTCCCTTCCATCAAGAAGATGCAACACAGGGAAGTATCGTTAGGGGGAGGTGACAGTTTCCTTTGTCTGAAACATGGACTTCTCTGCATCCGGTGGAGATGTTAAATATGCAGTGCTGTTTTGGGGAAAAGAAACTGTGTGCCAACGGGAAAGACTGCGGCAGAACATGCCAAGATCTGCTGATTATAAGGAGTTAAAACCCGCCTTTTCCCTTCTGAGATTGAGAATTTAAAAAGTTGGGCTGAGCACCACTGCTTTCCTAGCCCATCCGCCTCAGGCTGTTGTGTTTTCACTCACACTGTTCATCTGGGCCTTTTAAATGCCTGGGCTTGCCAAGTAATAGCAGCAGCAGGTGGAGAATGAAGGTCATGAAAGTGGGTAAAGCCTTTGCTGCTTCCCATAAGTTGTGGGCTCAGCAGCTGTCCTCTCTTGGAGTTCCTGCCTTGCAAACTGGGTGTTGGCAGCTCCGAATGCTGTTTGACTGCTTGTTTTTTACTACATTTCTCAGGTGTTTCAAGGAACTGGAACCATGACGGACTCCAAATACTTCACGACCAATAAAAAAGGTTAGTGTTAAGCTGGTGCACTGGATTGCAGGTGATGGGTGGCTATTTTTACACAGCTTTAACTGCGTGCAGAAGAACTTGTGCTTTTCTGTGAGCTCTGTCCCTGATTCTTGTTTTAATCATCTAGGGAGACACTTTGAAAGTAGGTCACATGGTAACAAAAGGCAAAACTAATGTATTATATGACTGTGATGCACAAAATGACCCAAATTGCTGCTCTTTCAAGGATCAGAGAACAAAACACTGGGACTTGAGTACAGATCTGGTCAGAGACAAAGTTTTAATTGTGGGCTGACAAGTTCAGGACAGGATGCTTGTTCAGTTGGGCATCACATGAGTAAGTTGATTGAGAGACATTTAATATTTAAAGAATAAATGTATGTCTCTAAGTCAAGCTATTGCAAAGAAAATGGGATTTCCTATTGGTATTTCCTCCAAAGCTGCAGTGCTCTGTTTTGACTTTCCTTTTCTTCCCTTACCCATTCACCTGTTCCAGAGCAGGGCCTGTTCTGCTGAAACTGCCTCAGGCAGATTTTGTTTTCTGACCTGTTCTTAGACAAAACACTGTTGCTGATTGCAGTTTAAGCCAGATATTGCTCATCCTCCAGTAGATGTGGAATGTGGTTTGCATTAATCTCTTCTTTCCAGGGCGGTTGAAAGTTTGTGATGAATGCTTGCCAGTGAAAAAACTACAGTGTTGATCTATTTATGTTCAATTAAGCTTCAGAGTGAGCTCATAAATTAAGCAAATGCAGCTTATTTCTTTCAGAGGAACAACTCTGCCTGTAAGTTCAGTCCTAAGGCATCAGGCAGATTTTTCTGGGATGGCTGCAAGAGGCCAGCCTGTGCTGTCCAGGCTCTAGTGAGCGTGCTGCTGCTGGCTCAGCTCTGCTCCGGGCACCATCTCGGTGTGAGTAATGTGAGCATCTTTCTTGGGCAGGAGGTAGGACAAGAGGTCATGGCGCTGTGTTCTTCACAACAGTGATTTCTCTTCTTTCAAGTACCTTTTAGTCTTTTTGTGCCAGTAATTAGTGCTGCTGATCTGACAAACTGGCTTTGGTGTACAGGAGTTGATGGTTAGGGGCTAGAATGTATTTTGTCAGAGATATTTTGATATTTGTAATGTGTCCTCAGCCAGTGGCTTCCAGTAGGAATATTGCTTGCTGTCCTTCTGGGGAAGCTATCTGTCAGTAGGAAGCATTATCCTTCTCATACCACTTGCTCTGTCCAGAACAGGCCTGATAAGCTGTCTTTTGTGGGTGTCACTTTATTTTCCAAACTTGCTTTGCCACTCTCATGACCCAGCTGGAACTGACTTTCCGCGCAGTGGTGTCTGGAACAATTCGTGCCATGGAAGAGGCTGCTTTGGCAACCTCAGGATCTAGACGAGCTGTGTTACTTCCTGCTTTTGTTAATAGCGGCTCTGTCTTTCTAGCTTGGAAGGAATTTATTCACCAGACTAAATCTGTGCTTTACTGTTTCTGCCACTGTGTATCACAGCATTTGGGCTACACTGCAGTCTGCTGTTTTCTCATTGCATTTGCAGGAAGCAGGCGATGATGAGCAAAAGTTAAAAAGTCTGGGCAGAATTCCTAGCTAAATTAGGGTTTTTTTTCCTTGCAGGCACTAATCTGGCATCTCCAAATATCTTTTCATCCTGCTTATATAATGGTTGCCTCTGAGAAACAGACGCTACAGTGATGTGATTTAATGTTCTAGAAGTGGGAGAGCTGCAACATGCAGCGTGGTTCTTGTTAACTGTTTTTTCATTAGCAAGGTATAGCTCACTCTGAGTGTCACAGCTTTTCTTCTCACTGAACCGTGTTTTCCATAAGGTCTGGCAGCTTCCATGTGCTGTTGTGCCAGTTTTATGGGCCAGAAAAGTAAAAAGTCACTTCTGAGCTATCCCTAAAGCCTGACCCCTCTCTTCTCCCAAGAGGCTCAATCTGTTTTATCTTCTGCCAGGAGAGATTTTTGAACTGAAGGCTGAACTCAATAATGAAAAGAAAGAGAAGAGGAAAGAAGCTGTAAAGAAGGTTATTGCAGCCATGACCGTGGGGAAGGATGTCAGGTAAAAGCAACTTCCCTGTCACCTGTAGCAGCTCTGGCTCTCCTGTGACTCAGTTGGATGTGGTGGCACACATCGCGATGGAACGACTCCAAGTTTGTCATCCTAGCTGGGTAGCGAGGCTGGCTGCATCCTTGCCTGCACTACGCTTGAGTCACAGGCTTCTCAAGCTCCTTCCTGTTACTGGAAGCAAAAGAAACAACAGCTTTCAGTGCTGGTTTATGTAGGTGCCTGTTAGCCCTTCTTATTTAAAAACCCATCTATAATTCAACCATTTTGTATACCACTTGGGTTGAGGTTTTCTCACTGCTTTCTAGCCTGGGTTTTAGTGTTAGAAAGGCCATTCCCAGTGTTTTTCTTAGCCTTACTTGTCATAGCATAAATTTAAGCTACACTTTAAAATGAGTGTTTTTTAAACTGAACCTTTGCCTCCTAGTGACTGAAGGACACAGTCGTTTACCTTCTGCAACACTGCCCCTGCTACTTTTTTTTTTTCTTTTGAAGTAACCAAATATATAGAGATGTATATTACAATTTGGCAGGTTCTTTGTAAATGTCCTGCATTACCAAAACATTTTTAAGCAGCCTTTTTTTCTTTTCATTTCCAGGCCTGGCATGGTAGAATTCTTGTTCAGTGAAATCCCCAATTAAAACACTTTTAGGAGATTGTATTAGCTTTCACCTGTCCCAGAAGCAACCAGTGTTAAAGCCCTAGAAGAGTTTAAATGATTAAGCTATTACAACAGCCATTGCAACCTGTTTTGAGGGGGAAGTTGACCTCTCATTAGACAGTGGGATACTTAAAGTGGAGCTCCAGTTTTCCTGTCTTCCTTGACATTGTTACTATCCCCTTCGTATACCATGTAATCTCACTGCTTTCTCTCTACTCCTGCTCACTGTTGGCTACCCAGCTCACTAAAAATGTTGTGAACTGCATGCAGACCGACAACTTGGAGTTGAAGAAGCTGGTCTACCTGTACCTGATGAACTATGCCAAAAGTCAGCCAGATATGGCCATTATGGCTGTCAACAGCTTTGTGAAGGTAATTCGCTCCCTCAGCTCATCAGAACATGGCTCAGCGTGGCTGTCACCTTTGTCTGTTAGCCCTTCTGAGCCGCTGTTTATCCCTGCGTTTGTTCTTGAGTATCTGGGTTGGGGGTGCTTGTAGAGGAGCAGAAAATAAAGAGCTGGCATGCTGAACCCAGCAGGTCTCGGTCCTCTCACTGCTGCTAGTTATTGCAGAGGAGATGACTTAAGTGCCTCTGAAAGTGGTTATGAGAGAACCTGCTCCAGGAAAAGCTGCTTCTATCGTTTTAATTTTCATTGAAGGCCAACTTCTGGTGTTGGATAACAGAATTCATATTTTTCATCTTCCAGCCTCTGTAGTATCTCTGTTATGCGGATATCTACTACTTGTTTGAATGTTTCAGCTTTGCTCTGCATGAGAAAACTGTTATCTCTGGTGAAACTGGAAGTTGATTCACTGGAAAAGTAACAGCCCAACCGCTGTAGTGCCTTTAATTCTGTTGTCAAGTTGTCTCTCCTTATCTAGGAAATGTTATTTCAGTCCCATGTTACGTAAGTTAAAACCTGGTGCTTAGAGAAAGTTTAAGATTTCCCCTAGAGCGTTATAAAATCTGAGACACTGGGGAATCTGTTTAAGTTTCAAAGCATGGTGCCTGAGGCGGAAAGAGGTGAGGGAATCTATGCGGAGAGCAGCTCTGCTCTTCTGGCCAGAGATGCATCTCCCTCCCTCTCTGGAAGAATACTGTTGTCTGTCATGTATTTTAAAGTGTAATTCTGTTAGAATGGACTAACAGAAAAACCATGATACTTTCAGCGTCATGCTTTTCCGTGCAAGGAAGTGTCTGATGTCCCTTTTGGCAAGTTGAGGGACAAGTGTTAGTGAAGAGACAGTGTTGACGCTAGTCTGCGCTAGCTCAGCGTGTCGCACGCCGCCGACAGTTCAGGGTGTTGAACGCGCTGGTGAGAGATGTCACTTCTCTTGATGTGTCAAGGGGTGCATTCGGGTGTTTTTTCAGCTGTAGGAAATTTAAACAGCGAAAGGTAAATGTATGCTTTTGCAGGTCATCCTGCATCCATCCTTTTATAGGCTGATTTTGGAGGAATGTTGCCCGGAGATGTAGATTGATTGGCTGTGTGGAAAATTACACAGGCTTGAAGTACAATGTTAGCTTCCCTTCTGGTTATTTTTTTTTTTCCTCACCAGAATAGCACCTCTAGAGTAGCCTTTGCCTAGTGCTTCTTAGGTTGCAGACTTGAGGGATGCTTTTGTCTAGAACTGATGGCCTGTGAGGAAATAGACCTTGGTGACTATTGCATTGTGTTTAATTGTTGACTTTTTGCCGTTACATTCTCTTTCTCCTTTAAACCAGTAAGGCTGGAAGCTAGTCTTTCATTCTATCTGAAAGTTGCCTGTGGCTAGCTTTTGGGTGGTGAGAGCTGCCTCTCTAGCTTAGCTGTACTTTGGATTTGGCTGCTAGATCATGTTGAAAGAAGCTTTGCCTGGGGAGAACCAAGGGACACAGAGATCACAGTTTCACTATTTTACAAGCTGTCATAGCCTGAAAACATCTTGAGATGGTGTAGAATGTTTCTGTGAACCAGTAAGTTCCACCTTTTAGCCCTGATCTAAAATAAAAAAAATACTCTTTTTTAGCCTGTAATCAGAGAGAAGGCTTTTTCTTTGAAATAAGAACAGCCTGAAGATATCAGTGGCTAAAGATGTGGATTTGTTTGCTGCATATTCTGTCCTGTTGCAGGACTGTGAAGACCCAAACCCTCTCATCCGTGCTCTGGCCGTCCGTACAATGGGATGCATCCGGGTGGACAAGATCACGGAGTATTTGTGTGAGCCTCTTCGCAAGTGTCTGAAGGATGAAGACCCTTACGTACGAAAGACCGCAGCTGTCTGCGTGGCAAAGCTGCATGACATTAATGCCCAGATGGTGGAAGACCAAGGATTTCTGGATTCTCTGCGTGACCTGATTGCAGACTCCAACCCCATGGTAATGTGTATGTCTTCCTAGCATGTTGCTTGGGTTTGTAATGGGCAGATAATCAGAAACATGAAGGCTTTTTAATTGCAATTGATGCACTCTGGTGAATGCATAGGTTAGAGAACACTTGTTGCCTCAGAAAATAGGAAGAACCTTTTATTCTTAGGTCTGTTCGTGCTTTTGCCTCTCTTGAGTGCTGCAGCAAAAGTTTGACTTCCTGGTCAGATGAGTCAGAAGGGGAAGGCATTTGTGATGCTGCTACCTTGGTGACACCCTGTAGCTGTTGCCGTCCTGCGGGCTTTAGCTGCTCTTGGAGTGAGAGGTTGGATGAATCCATTCACTAATGCAGTGAATCCACTGGCTTGTAAATGAGTAGGGAAATTGTGGAGTTTTTTATAAAGGTAAATCAGTCGTCAGAGGTATAGGTGGAGATCAAGGTAAGGTGTTTCTCCATGATCAGGTGGAATGCAGGCCCTGCCTTTGAGCTCCTTTTAAGTAAAATGTATGTATTGGTATTGAGTATTAAAAGAAAGAATGCTGAAAAGAATGGTACAGATAGATCCAGCCTTATGGCCTGTTCCTCTGTAAATGGTGCATCTCCATCACTGCAACCTGTTATCTAAACTCATTCATATTAATACAACTATAAATGTTTCTCCTCTTCTGATGACTTGTGGAAATGGGCAGCATTAGACACTTAATGAAGCAGAATTGTTTAGATGGGAAATCCACGCTTGTTCTTTCTTCTGAGAAATGAGGATTTTGCCAAGAGCTAAAAAAACTCCCGTTGAAAAATAGTCTTTGAGAAAGCTTTTATTACGGTTTTGTAATTGGCTGCCTTTAGCACATGAGCAGGCGCTAACCGTTCTAGCTCGGTAGAGTAACAACTCCATCTGTGGCTTGCTAATTGCCTTGTGACTCTGCAGAGATCAGAGTGCGTGTTTCTATCAGCTCAAATCATCCTCATCATAAAGATGTTTGACTAAGCTGGAGGTGACCTTGTCAGAAACCTCACCCTTTCCCTCATATTTTTGGACTCCCAGTTTGTTATCGTAGTATCATGCAGAGACTTCGGGCATTGCTGTGGAGTCCTGTTGAGGTGCTGTAGGTGCACAGCCAAGCTGCTTTTCCTCTTTATCTGGGCTTTTTGTTGTCAGGATCTGGCCTTCATTCACATACAGTAATACAGATGGTCTTTTGAACAGGGGTAGGAGTGCGTCCTTCCGGGTGAGCTGGCTGTAGTCGTGCTTAAAGGGTCTGGCGGTTCCCTAGTTTTTTCTGAAAAATCTCTGGTAGCTTTGCAGTTTCTCCTGAAGGAATTAATGAAAACTTGTTATTGCATATGTACTGATACGGATTTATGTATCGAGTTACCAGATGGGTTGGTGGCTTTTCAGCTGAGTTATCTGAGATGTCTTACCCTGTGCAGGCAATGGGCCAATGATGTGTACAAGGGCATGGTTCAGTTACTGGGTGGTGACACTGCAGAAGTTTGATTGTGGCTGGAGTCTCTAATCTCATGTCACAGATGGGCCTGAAGTGCTTGTGGCTGCCCTCTGTCCCTTGAGATCATAGAGGAACCCTCATTTCTTCCCAGAGCTGTCTTAAGGCAAATGCTTCCCCTATTTTGCTCTGCATTTCTTTGAGTGTAAAGCTCAGCAGAACCAGGTCTGGGTTGTATATAAAGCTGTCAGCATGCTGCTGGGTTTATTCAGTTGAAAGGACCTTTCTTGCTGGTAACTTTGGGATAGCACAACTCAGAAAGCATGTCTTCACGTAATCCTCATGTTCTAACAAAATACAGGTTCAGGATAACGTCTCAGAATTTTTGTGTGTTCCTGCTTGTACTTGGGAGGGACAGATCACCACAGAACATGGCTGACATCCAACACTAACAGTAGGTCATAGTGGGGTGAGTGAGGTGGGTCTGTTACACATCTACAGATGGCCAGAGGCTGCCTGAAGTCTTGGACAAACTTTTTAAAAAATTTTTCTGATACTGCCTTGCGCTGACAGTTGTGAATGAGACCTGGTGTCAGCTCACGGTTGGAGCGTTGGGTGCTGAGCCCTGGTGCTGCAGAGCACACCACGAGATGGCAGCAGTTCAGAGCAGAACCAAAGCTGGTGATAGACACCTTCGTTTGTGACTGGTTCCCTCCTGGCTTTTATCACTGCTCGTTTTCTTCAGGAAGGTAAATATTAGCAGAAAAGCATAAGAGGAAGTCCATCTTAAGCATTTCTTGTCTTTCAATATTTGAATGGAACAACCTTTCTCTCTCCAAATATTTCCAATCCTTGACCTTCAAGGGTAACTCTTAACCCATGGAATAATTTTCTTGTCAAACTACCTGTTATCCACATGGCTTAGGTTAGGTTGATGTCACCTTCTCCCAGTTCTTTTCTAGGTGCTGTTGGATTTTTAGTTCCTTCTTGTAGCATTTCTTCCTCATGCTTTGCCTGGTCACTGATGTGCTGGATCAAAGCTCTCACAGGTGTGGCTGTTCTGCTCCCATTTTTTTTGTGGGCTGTATAGACGTAGCACTTATGTGCTGTCCAATAATAGGACGTGTTTTACACCATCTGTACATCACAGTTTACTGGGAGAAATACTGCTGTGAATCGATGCAGAGTAAACTGAGATCACATCACAAGCTGATTAGTAAATAAACCTTGTGTAGAATGTATTCAAACTCTCTTGTTGTGCCTGGGTGTTTCTGCCTCTAGCATTTAATAACCTGCGCTAAGAAGGGAATCTATTGAGCCCTGACAACTAGAGGTGGTGAGGTCTGTCTTCATCCAATCAGAATTCCCTGCAGCAGTATTGAGTTTCTATAGTTCACAGACTAGATTAAAAACCTATTGATACAGATCACAGTGCTTTCTTGTCTCTCCTGCTGTGACTGCAAGCCGTCTAGGTTCCTTCACTGCCAGCCAGAACCTCAGAGTGTATGTTTGGGCTTCCTGGATGATCTTATGGAGGAAGAAGCTCCTCATTTTGTTCCTTCTGTTCTCTTTCTGAGATCACGTCCTGAGGAATAAGCCTGTTTAGAAACAGGAGCAGCTTTTCCCCCCTGGGCTGTCCTCTACTGCGTACTTTGTAGGAGTTCTATCTCTTTCTGTGTAATAGAGTTGACAAATGAACCCCTTGCTGACAAACTGTTGGTGATCCTCTGAGTCCCAGCAGGACTTTGTGGGAGGCAGTCTGGGCCATGGAACTCCTCTTGTACAACTGAGGGTGGAACATCACCTTCCTGGTCGCAGGAAAGCACTTATTACTCCTGGGGGGACTTGGACTTCTCACAGCGGTGTGCTTTATTCCCCTCTGTAGCAGATGTTTTATCTCGTACCAGGAGCAAACCACCACAGCTTGGTGAGTGTGTGATTTTTGCTCATGAAGGTTGCAAGGACTTGAAAATTCACATCCTAGTATGGACCTGAACACTGCTGGGAGCTGTGGGCTGTGCCTTTGCAGCACGTTGTCAGCCCGGGGCTGCCTCACCGGCTGTAGTGTTCTGTTCAGCCTCGGTGTTGCAGAATGAAAGATGTATCTTGAAGTCCCCCATCCATGTCTGTGGTGGTTTGTGGGTGGTTTGGCTTTTTTAATCTTTTTGTGCTGCAGGTGGAGATAATATTTCCTTCTGGGAGACACCTGATGGCATTTGTAGGCATCGGTAGGTGGAATTTGTTTACCTGGTGTTGGATATGTTACAGTGAATGAGACTGGTGCTTAGGGGCTGATAAAGAGGCGGGGGCTTCAGTTTGGGGCTCTTTATAGGGCGTTCCTGCAGTTTACATGAGGTTGCCCAGGAGAGAGAGCATCGCTTTTTGCCAAGTAAGCAGGCAGCTAGCAGTAGCAAGCTGGGAGTAAAATAGGCAGAGGTTGTGGAGGAGACTGTATACAACAGGGTTATGTTAATGTATGTGGTGGGCTGATGAACAGCGGCGATGTGGGAGACTGCCAGGGGAGTTCAGAAGCCAGCTTGTGTGTCTGTGTTCCAGCAGCCAGGCTGCAAAGTTCTACACAGCTGGGGGAAGGTAGGTCTGCCATCTGTAACCGATGGCACAGCTTCTGGGTGGCCACTCTGACCCCATGTGCTCTGCCTGTGAAACCCAGTTTAGGCTTCGGGCTGAGCTCCTGCAACTGCTTCTCCAGCGGAAGGCTGGAGCCCGACTCGCTGAGTAGCTGTTTTTTCTCCAGGTTGTCATCCTGAACAGGTCTGAGGGGATTCAAAGCTTGTATGTGGGACCTGGTTTTATTTCTTTTTTTGGTTGGTTTGGTTTTGGTAGGCTTGCGGATGAGTCTTGAGCACTACCTGTAGGAGCTGTGCCTTTCCCTGCCTCTTGAATATTAGCAGTCTGGCTGAAAGCTGCAATGAGTTTGATAATGCAAAAACTTACGTGGCTTTGCTAAGTCTGTCCTCCCAGACCCCTCATTTATAAAGTTTGATGGACAAATTCATCCATCAGAGACCTGTCTCTTTCCAATTACTGCTACCAGTATGTGTCTAATTTCCTAAGTGTTAGTCTTGCCAAATAGATCATTCCAGGATCTCTAATATTAATCAGAATGCTGGGGAATTTTGTTGACATGTGTCTAGATGTTACATTTTCAATCGGAACAGACACTTCTAGCTATTGACAAGCACCATTTGTCACAAAACGCTGTGGCTGTGATGTTTTGTAACTCCACACCCCCTTCCTAGGGCTACTAAGGTTTTTGTTGATGCTTAGCTGGTGCCTTTCTTCTGAATAGCTGCTTGGATCAGCCACAGCCGTTTACCACTGGATGGTGCCAGTGAGAACCTCTGCAAGGAAAATGGCAAAGGGCCTTACAAAAAACAACTGCAAAAGAAACCTTGCCAGTGTGTGATTGGTGCCAGACTGGGATCAGACCACAGTGCTTTCTGGAAGCAGCATCCAGGGTTCCAGACCCTCGGTGGCTTTCTTGTTGAGCTTGGTTGCCTGCACTGGAGGGCTGAGCTGTACCAAGGAGAACCTTTGTGATGGAGCCATCCTTGAACGGTTATGCCCACCTTATGAACCGTATGAGGTTCACCCAGTGGGGGAATATGGCTTCCTGTCTTACAACTAACAGATCTGATTTCGCAAGAACAGGAGCATTGTTTTAGTCTGCCACAAAGCGGTGGTTTTTTGCAGTGTGCAGGGAAGTGCAAAAGCCATTTAGGGCGAGCACACTGTGGGAAGCATAACACCTTGACCTCCTTTTCATTGCCACCTCGAGAAAAATTCATCCCGCTTGCAAAAAGCAAGCAGGAGGTCTTCCCCACCCAGGCAATTTTCACATTGTGGTCAGGAACTGATCACGTATCCAGCAGTGAAGTTCCAGGCATTTAGGTGCTAAAGTACAGCCTGCAGCAGTGGAATTAGTGGGAGACAAATGACTTAGCTAGAGCCCTGGAAATCTGTCACAATTAAGGCTGAACAGATGAGCAGTTCTTCTCCAAGACTATACCTAAGCTGGAGATGTGTTAGTGTCACAGCGTTTTAATTTAAAGCCTTACACGTGACATGCATTAACAGTGTGAGAGGTTCGTATGGGCTCTCTGATTGCCTGCTTGGTCCATTTTAACAGCTTATAGACCATTTCTAGGGAAGCAGAGTAAAGGGGGAGCATGTAGATGAAGTGTATAATTAACATGAACAGAGGTAGGGGTTATGTACTCCAGAGAGAGAGCGTGGTACTGTGTTGGTACTTGTTAGGGACCCCTCAGGCACACAGCATTGTCTGTGGCCGTGAAAACAAGTGGCCCTGTGAAATACACATCCGTGCGGATGCCCCTAATATCCCATCTGGGAGTCTGTGCTTAACGGCACGAGCGTACCATGCAAGCTCAGTGTGCTCTTCAAAAATGTCAGCACCTCTCTGTTCTCGAAAACATCACGTGGTCCCTGGCTCTCTGGAGGGTAGGAGCCTCCAGCTATGTGGGGAAGGCTTCCTGTCCTCAGCATCTTTTCAGAGCCTCTTAATTTTTCCTCCTTTTCTTCATTTTCTCCTTATTTTAATGGGATGGTGAGCCAGAGGTTCCTGTTTTAAGGAGCAGAACATTGTATTTCATTAGCTCCATTACACACTTGGTTTAATTTCCAATTAGCCTGGGATGCTAGCAAAATAATCTGATTGCTTTGGCTGTTTAGCGTTCTAGATCTGCCTAGCTTCCCTCCTGTCCCCCCACCCCCTGCGAAGTTTTTCCGTGTGGGCTGATAGGCAGACACTCGGGTTTTCACCCACTGCCTTTTCTCCCCGTTGATGTATTTATACCATTTGCTCTGAGCTAAAGGTTTGAGCTGCCAGAAGGAATAACTAGCAAATCAGTGTTCCTACCTCTGCAGCTCTTGGGGAGGTCGGATCTGTTCTCTCTGGCTGCAGAGGGGGTTGCCTGTAGGTGGGTTTAAAAATGTTGGTTTCTTGTTAAATCTGTAATGTGGTTTTAAGTGCAGGGTTGTTTTGTTGGTTTTTGGTGTGGTTTTGTTTGGTTTGGTGGGTTTTTTTAATAAGACCCTGTAACATTTCATTATCCTCATCCCAGTGACACTTCTCAGAGTCTAAATTTGTTGGGAAATTCCAGCCAAAAAGCAGGTTTATTGTCATTCGGCTCAACTGTGCTCTAAGGGGATGTTGCTATGTCTGCGTTTGAATAATGTTGAAGTGTACCCAGGGTGAACAGACAAACCAGCAAGCCTGGGACCTATTATTATTAAACACTCAATCTGCTCTGCATTTGTGCTTTCTTGGTGTTGTTTTTTTTAGGCTGATTCTCATTGGTTGGTAACTGTTAGGTTAAAGACTGTATTCTGAATTGTGAGTCAAGTGAGGCACTTTGTGACGTTGTTAACTTCTAAGTTTAAGCTTCTTGAAGCTTTCCTCTTCGTTAGTTGGTTTGGCTCACATATCTGTGGCTAGTGGGTTGACTTTGGTGCTGCTTTTTTTCTCATTATTTTTGAGAATAAAAGACTATAGTAGATGTTATTTTTTTGTCCTTTTAGCCTCCTTCTTCCAGCCTATGAAATAAATTATCCAACTTCTGGTTTGTTTCTCATCAAAATGAACTTGCAAAAGCAGAGAATATTCTGTTTTCTGAAGAAGCTTATGTTTGGTTTGGGTTTTTTCTCAGCTGAGGTATGGCGTTGGCTGTGAACCTCCTCCAGTTCCATGGAGGACTTTGTCCTGCACCACTTGTTAAGCTTTACTTCTGGTATGTCCCCCAGCAGTACATGATCACTGCTATTTATTTTCAAGGCTAAAAAAACCCACCCACTTGTATAGGCTGTTTTATCACTTTGTAGCTTGTACTTGCTGTTCAGTGCAGTTGGACAGCAACTCATGTTGCTCTCTTGAGGAAGAATTGTCAACTGAGTTGAAGACTTAAGGCTCAGCTTAGATGTTGTAGATTTTCTTTGGCCAAAACAGCTTTCTAAGTATTTCCAGTGACACTGATGTGACTGCCAGAGTATATACTAGGTTACCATGTGATGCAATACATGAATTGGTGTGGACTGGTTCTTAATGGACTTTTTTTTTTTCCCCATACCTGAATGATACCTGTTAGTATCCCAAACTCTGGACAGCACTTCAGTCTTTGTTTACATGTTGCTGGAGCCATCACTTGGTGAGAGCTGTCAGCAGAGTAGGAGCCGTTGTGTGCTGGAATGAAACCATGCAGTGCCGGCTTGTGTTGCTCTTCTGTTCCTGTCTTGTAATGAATCCTATGGCAGTGCCAATGAAGAGAGGTGAGCGTGCATACTTGAACCAGTGTTTATGTTGGACTGGTTCCTGAAATCTGTTTTCATTTCGACTGTGCTGCGGCTGTGTAAAAAGCCTTGAAGATGCTAATTATTTTTGTTGGCATACCATAACATATCAATATGTTCAGTGTGAATCGCCAGCGAGTTGGTTGGTTTTTTTGGGGGTGTTTTTTA
This sequence comes from Eurypyga helias, assembly GCF_000690775.1. Taxonomy (NCBI): domain Eukaryota; kingdom Metazoa; phylum Chordata; class Aves; order Eurypygiformes; family Eurypygidae; genus Eurypyga; species Eurypyga helias. Next base: position 16,500 of record NW_010263092.1, read on the forward strand.
GTTTTTTAATAAATATTGCTTAAAGTTTGAAGATATTCCCTATCCCTTCCCTTTATCCCCTTTTGCTTCATTTACCTTGTCACCAAGTTAACGGCAGCACTGGTCTGCTGAGGACCAGCTGTAATTGTGACTATGAGATTGTAGATCCCAGCCCTTCTGGCAGAACTGAGCTGCCACCAAATGTTCCACAGCCCCTTCCAGTCCTTTTTTTGTAAGCCCTGAGGAGACCACAGCCCATGCTCCTTTGTGCATCTTGCCATCTGAGACTCATGGATGCTTTAATTGGCAAGCTCTATCGGGTTGCCATATAGTGTCCCACTCTTAGCTTTGACTTGGACACCTGCATTTATGCTGACCTGCCATTGCCTGAAAAGAGCCCAAAAAGATCCTAAAAGCCAGACCTTGTTCGCAGTCAGGTCTCTGGGCTGGAGCTGCCATGTACCAGGCAGCCCACCGTAACAGCGTTTCTGTGCAACCTTTGCCTGCAGCAAATGCGAACTGATAAACTGCCCTTACCCTGCAAGAAGGGAAACTTAAGTACAGCTGCTTTGGCTTGTACTTGCCCCAGGGTTTAGGACATCCACGCAGTCCCGTTCCTGCAAGGAAGGGACTGCCTGGCAGTGTGAGTGCATTTCCCAAAGCTCAGTTTGTTCCTTGGTACAGCTGACAGGCACCTTTCTGTAGTGCTTTGGCTCTGTCACTTTTTAGATTACTACAATTTTTTTTTCCCAGTGTCCTAATTTCATTTTCAAAATGCTTTTCCACGGTAATTTTGAACTTTTCAGTTGGTCTTGTGACTTGTCTTCACTTGAAAACTTCTAAAATATTAAATTAAACCAGTCTTTTACTTCAGTTTTATGCTGTGTCACATTAACCATTCAAAAATTAGGCAGATTAAATAGTGGGAAGAATAAGCAGCATATCTTAAGTTACTCATTAAAATGGTGCAAGAAGACAGCAGTTCTGATTGCTAATGATTTTGGTGACAGAAGGCTCATTCAACTAATGAAATTCATGAAATCTTGGAGCACAATCCTATCTCTGACCTCTAGGTGTGAAATGCAAAACAACCAACGTTACTGTGCTTGTGCGATGACTTTGGAATATATTGGTTTAATGACAAGCAGTGGTGGGAACGATGCAGAGAATTTTCTGGTCGTGCTGTTCTTGTTTTCAGTGTACTGCATCAGAAGCATCTTTAGTCATCCAAAGAATCAGACTATTTTAGATGTTTCTTCACCTTAATCTTGCAGAAAACAATGTTATAAATCTTCATTTTTAGCAGGTGTGCACTGGGGGTTGGGCTGGACATGATATACATTGTAAAATATCCTGAAAATGCCTTTTCATAGGGTGTATCAGATTTGTGTGTCAAAGTCGGGCTTTTCGGATTAGTTAAACAAATAAAAGACTTGTCTGCGAATTTTCTATTTTTGTCTGTATATTCTGCAACTTTTCTAATTTAAAAAATCTTCACATGGCATCTGTTAGAGTAACTGTTGAATTTAAGTATAGAACTAAGAATTAGAAATTTCTGTTGCACTCCCACTTGTCGCTCTTGTCAAGCTGGACCCAGGACCTCCTCTCTGTGCTTCCTTTCATCCACGCTTAGGAAAGAGAACACCTTATATAGTCTTAAATGTAGCAAGAATATTTTCAGCAATGGGTTTTGCTGGAGCGCTTGCTCTAAGGGGACTCCGTAAAGCGTGGATGCTATGGAGACTGTTTGGAATTTAAATGTGTTATTAAAGATTTAGCAGCAGTTGTCCATTTTAGGGAACTTGTCTGCTCTGAAAGGGGGTGTCCCGGCAGTGTTGCTGCAGAGCTGAAGGCAGCCTGGCACCTGACATCTCCACCTGACCAAGGAGAGGGTTCTTCTCATTTCTTAGATCACGATAAGCCACGTGCTACGGGACTGCCAAGGGGAAATCGGGCGAGAGGCACCCATTCCTGAATGAGTAGGGTAATTAAAGGTTTTGAGACCTTGGTTGTATCAGTTGAGTATTTCCTGGGAGTGATGGGAGATGATGCTTGCTTGAAGTGAGCCGGAGTGGAAGTCTGGAGTCTGCAGGAAGGTGAGATGTTTTTGTTCCATGTCGGCACTCTCCGACACAGTCTCTAGCTCCATCCAGAGTAAGGTGTCTTGTGACGACCTGGTCCCAGGTCCCCATTCTGTCCAGAGGCTCTTGTTTATCTTCAACAAAAATGCTTTCAACTTGTCATTTCTCCAGCAAAACACTCTTTGTGCCCATGCTGGCTCTTTGTGTTCCTGTGTGTTGGCAGCCCTCCTGCTGTTCTTTCACATCCTCCCCAAAAGGCTCCTGGAATTGAGCAAAGAACAAGGTTAAAGTCAAGCTTTGGACTCTTCAGGTTGGTTGTGAAGCTGTACTGGGTCCCTGCAGGCTTGGATGGCTGGTGTGGCAGCTGCTGCTGAGCAGCTGATAGCACACACCAGGATCTCTGTGATTGTTTCCCCTGTGTAGCCCATGCTAGGGCCAAGTTAATCCCTGGCAAGCCACTGATGGCATGCTAGCAAAGAACACATCTCCTTCTCTCTTCTCCCAGGTGGTAGCGAATGCTGTGGCTGCCTTGTCGGAAATCAGTGAATCGCATCCCAACAGCAACCTGCTGGATTTGAACCCTCAGAACATTAACAAGCTGCTGACGGCTTTAAATGAGTGCACGGAGTGGGGCCAGATCTTCATCCTGGACTGTCTGTCCAACTACAACCCCAAGGATGATCGTGAAGCTCAGAGGTATGGTTGTTCCTGCTCTTTGCTCAGGCTGCTTCAGGTTATTCGGTAGCAGGGCACTTGCAGGCCTCTGTCAGTGTTGCAGCTCTGTAAAGGTCTTGTACTAACAGGGCTCTGTGTTCAGGTATGCAACAGCACAAGGAAGACTTGATGTAGAAGAGGCTAAAAGGGAGGCAAGTTTGGGTAGTTTGGGCTGATGCTGAAAACCTGCCCCTTTCCTTTGCACAACCACTTTCTCTTTTCAGTTTTTCTTTTTCTTACTTTTTGCCATTTGAAAGGCTAGTTCTTATGGGAACTGGCACTATTAAGAAGGGATCAGCCCAAGACCAAAATTGTAACAATGGTTGACCCCACTGGAAGCACTGTTTGTAGGATTTTCTGTTTTAAAGCAGAGCTTTCAAATCTGGTTTTGCTCTTGGGAGGGGCAAGAAGCTTTTAGAGCTTTGACGGTGTCCAAAATACTGCAGGGCTGAGACTGGAATAATTCTTCCTACTAAAAACTAGTCTATGATATGACAGAATTGAAAATAAAGGTAAGGAATAATTTTTCTTATCAGTCCAAATTCACCCTAGTTCTTTTACCATTAGCTGCAATGACTAAACCTAAATACAAAGACTTTAGGGTTTGGGTAGTGGGGTGTTAACTCCTGCTCTTCAAGCCTCGTCCTCATCTGTGTCCGGAAAAGTCAGATTCTATACACAAGAGAACAAGGAACCAGTAAGGAAAATTACTTGGAACAGAGGAATTCTCAGACTGGATATATTTCATGTAGATAAGAGGGTTGTAGATAAGAGTGGAGGAAGGGGCGCAAGCCCACATGCAAAATTCTGGGCAGGCCTTTTTTAATTTGATGGGTTTCTTCAGTGACTCCTTTTTTTTTGAGGCACAACAGATAATCAGTCTTTTAAAAACATTGCCAGTAGTCTTGCTGACCTTTTTTTTTCCCAGCTCCTTCCCCCTTTTGCTGTGTTTCTGTGCCAGAAACAACTATTAATGAGTGCTGGAAACCTGCAGAGATCTCCAGGGCATCAGGCCAGTATTATCCTAGCTTTTTCAGAAAGGGACCGCTGGTTTGAACAACTGTGAACACGTCCCAGTTCCTTATCTGTGATTCCTCTGAAGGGTGATGTATGATACTGGATGGGCAGTAACTACCTTTACTCCTTTATGTGGAGTTCTGACTTGGAGCCTGCCTTCAGATCAGAGAATGGCAGCACCTAGTTTTATATAGTGTTCTCCTTTACAGCAAGGCTGGGATCGTTAACCCTCCATGTAGAGAAACTGAGGCATGTTGAGACGAAGCAGCTTTGGCATGGCAGGTGACCTTGGGCAGCGGCAGCTGGGGCTGCCCCCGGCTTTGACTTCCAGACTCCACTTAGCCATGCTGCTTCTTTTCCAGAGGAAGAAAGTTTAGGAGGCACAGATGGGAATAAGATTGTTCTGGGTTAGCAATATGCAGGAGGGGGTGGGAAGAAACTTGACAGATGCTGTAAGAAAGACCATATGAACCCAAATTTCCTTTCTGCTTGGGATGGGTTGTTTAGGATGCTGTTGATTATAGGATCACTGAGGCAAGTGGTGAAGCTGAGAGCTGGGGGGCTATTTAGGTCACTCCCTATATCTTCAGAGTAGCAGAAGCCTTTTTTGTTTCAGAAACAAATGGTTGAGATGACAGCAACCCCCCTGAGCAAGCCAGAAGCGTGTATCGCTTCCGAACGATTATATGGGGGCTAAAGTGTGTTTCTGATAGCTGTTTTTTTTCAAATTGTGTTGGTAAGTGACAGACGAGATCACAGAAATAGAGAATGCCACCAGGCAGAGGCAGAAAAAGCTAATGACTGAGCTGAGGCTGTGATGCTGGGAGCTGGAAGAGTTCCTGAGCTAACTGTGTCAGGGGAGAAACTTGGCGCTGTGAGAGAAGTCGTTCTTGTTTGCTTCCTGCCGTGTTCAGGAAAGCAGGACTTCACCTGTTCATTGTGAACAAAACCAAATCAAAGAACTGTCTGTGGAAGCTGTTTTCAGCAAAATCTCCTAGAGGCAGATAAAATCTGAAATATTTGACATTCTGAAATAAACATGACCCCTTTCTTACTCCTCTCTCCAGTATCTGTGAACGGGTGACCCCTCGGCTGTCTCACGCCAACTCGGCAGTGGTGCTGTCAGCGGTGAAGGTCTTGATGAAGTTCCTGGAGCTTCTTCCCAAGGACTCTGACTATTACAACATGCTGCTGAAGAAACTTGCCCCTCCCCTGGTGACCCTGCTGTCTGGAGAGCCCGAAGTTCAGTATGTTGCCCTGAGAAACATCAACTTGATTGTGCAGAAAAGGTAAAGCCTCGCGGGGGTGTTATTCCTGGGTTGTCAAGGGGGATCTGGTTATCTCAGACCTGGAGATATTTCCGCCTGTGCAGCACTGTTTAATCCAGGGTCTTATTCCCTGAGGGATGGGTGAAAGAGTCTCATGACACTGGTAGCCCAAATTAATTTTCTTTACAGCATACTTGTGATACCAGGATCGTACAGTATCTCTTTACCTGTTTCTCTCTGCACTGCCTTTTTAAGAGCAGTGAGGGCTGCCCTCTTATTAGACTGAAGTCAGATTGCAGACAGGAAGGAGGGTGTAAGGTACAGTTCATAGCGACCTGTAGAAACCAAACATGTCTGTGTGTTCTCGTCAAGCACAGAACCACCAGGCTGGTGACATACTGATGTACAGCACGTTGGATTTTTTCACCAGTTTACTCCCACGTGCATGTTTAAATACTGTTATTCCTTGCTGGAAAGGCAGGATAGGTTGGATAGCACTTTGCAATTGTATTCAGGGCCAAGTTACTCTACACTGGCATCTTGCAAGTGAAAGCAGAAAATGAGTCTGTAGGTGGGTTTTGCTTTGCGATGAGGATGTTTTTCTTTCATTGAAAGCGCTGATGCCCACTGACTCTCTGCAGTGGTTGGCTCAGCTGTTCAAATGGAGGAGGTACAGGTGTAGGCATACTTAGAGACTTGAATTCTACATTTTGTGTTCAAGCTCTTCCTGCAGCTTTCTAACTTGCTCCAAATTGTTGTTTTCATATGTTTGTCCCTTTGTGTCCAGGACGTGCATAGTTCTGTTTCTCAGTGAATGTTTGGTTAAATTTCTAAACAAAAGATACCTTTGGTTAGGATAGAACCTACTGTTTCTACCATTCTTGAGCAAAACAATTGTTATGTTCCCTCCAGGCCTGAAATCCTGAAGCAGGAAATTAAGGTATTCTTCGTGAAGTACAACGACCCCATCTATGTCAAACTGGAGAAACTGGACATCATGATCCGCCTAGCTTCTCAAGCAAACATCGCCCAGGTCAGCTGAGCGAGTTCTGATGTGCCCTGGGGATGGAAAACCCTCTCGTGAGGGTTTGCATGAGGGTGTCTGCAACGGCTGCTAGTGTTGTCCTGGCTTTTAGGCGTCACTGTCCCTGCTAGAGTGCTCTTCGCAACTACTTAATGGGAGGTGTTGGAGTTTCCTCCGTAATTTAGATGTTAATAGCATAGCATGGCATGTCTTGCATCCTGACATTAGGTAGATCTTGTTTTACAGATTACAGTTCCAGGGGGAGAGCTGATGTCTCCGGCTAGTGCTGAGGTCAGAATGACGCTTCTTTCACGTGAGAGGGATGTGCCTGTAACGGAGGCATTCAGAAAGGCCAGACATGACCCACGTGTGACTTCCAAGTGGCTTAAATTGTTTAACCCTTACACAGGCTACAATAACCTTTGCTTAACTTGCTTCCAGAGTGGAAATTGCACAAAGCTAAAGCTGAACTGAATTGAGACTACTTTAGAGTCTACATTCCCAATGGATCTGATGTACTTTGAATCCAAATTCCTTTTTTAAAGTGAGCATTCTCGAGTGCCATCCCAGCCACGAGGCCTAAGACAGAATGATTAATGCCTCTGGTTAGTGCTGTTGTGGTCCTATCCTAATTGTCATTTAATGTGACATTTTTTAAGGAGCTCTCTTCAGCTCTGTCCTCTGATGTTCTCTTGAAATGGAGTAACGTAATTCACGCTCCTTTTGTGCTGGGGACATGGAAAACATTTTAAAAACCAGTCTCCATGAGAATGTATTCAGAATTGTTATTTATTCTTGGTAGGCTACATACCAATTCTAATGCATAATGTTTAGATAATGCAGGTTGTTTGCATGAAGGGCACTGGTGTCTGGAGGGCACAATCTGGGATCTGCAGTCTAACGAATGCATCTCTCTGGTTCTAAAGAGGCATTCCCAAAAATAACCCTCACCCTGAAACGAGACCTAAGGAGAGGAGCAGGCTTCTACCCACATCCTCCCTGCATGGCTTGTTGAGACTCTTCACCCCTGTGCCCATTCTAGACCAAGGCAGCAGACCAGCTGAGTCCGAGGCACTCGGGCAGTGTTTGAAAAGTATAAGCTACTAAACCAGGGTGCTCTACATACTGCGCAACATAGATCATCCGAGGAAATAATAAAGCTTCAGAACACAGATGTCCTGTCTACTCCTTGCAGATTTATTTGTCTGCAGTCTGGCCCTTCAAGGCCTCTTTATCTTGTCTTTGTCCTGAGCAATTGGCATTGACTAGATTTTTCAAACCACTGTCTCGCTTTGTGCTGCTCACCTCTCCCTTGCAATCTATTTGTGACATCACAGTGAAATTCCTGATGTCATGTTTGACATGAGAAACTGAAACAAATGAGATTTTGAAGGAATATAAATTGCATAGGGTCTCTTTTTAAAATCATATTTCTAAGCCAAGTGATTTGTTTAAGATGATAAAGCAGCTTTTTAGTTAGTAGTCTTTAAGGTCCCAGCAGTTCCAGGTTTAAGGCCTTGTTCAGTTTCCATTAGCAAAAAAACTGAGACGAAACAGTAAATCTTGTTCTTAAGAGGGGGAAAATCTGTACACTATTATTAATCTCTGTACAGGTGTTCCAGGGTGTCCTCAGATCTCCTCTGCTTTCTCTCTTGGATCCAGTAGGGATCCAGAGCTTCCTCTCGGCACAGGAAAGGAGAGTTCAAAAATAGTGGTTGCTTAGAACTTTCTGTACTGTGAATGTAGAACGATAAGTACAATAAACGGTACACAAAAGCCTGTGTTGCATGGGTGTGACCCCTCCTTCACTGTACTTGCAGTCTAAGAAGGAATAGCAGCATTGAAGTTTGGCAGGGCTGATTTTGCTCCCCACTTTTGTTCAGGGGAATTTGAAAATAGCCTAGACCGAGCCATCTTTTGGCCTTGGCCAGCCTCGGCCAAGTCTTCTACCTAATCCCGGCCAGTGGGTTTCAGAGATGGAGACTGATGACAGAGCTAAACTGCTTTGCTGTTGAACGTGTGTGGCTACCTGTGGGAGAGAGATCCTGCTCGTGTTCTAGTACGCAGGTAGCATGGCTTGTTGGCAGGATGTTCTCTCTGTGTGACCTCAGGGACTCACGCTGGTGTGCCTTCTCTGCAGGTCCTGGCAGAGCTCAAGGAATACGCTACTGAGGTAGACGTCGACTTTGTGCGCAAGGCTGTCCGAGCAATTGGGCGCTGTGCCATCAAGGTTGAGGCAAGTATCTGGAACTTGGTGTTATGTGCGTGTCTTCAAAAATAATGATGGGCTTTGCCATCTCGTTCCCATGTTCTGCAGATTTTCTTTGCTCCTCTGTTGGCAATCAAGTGACCTGGGCACATCGTGGTCATGGATAAAGCGCTGCCTGAACAATAGTACTTGTGAGCTCCAGTTGAGTGCATCGCAGGAGCGTGGTGTGCTCCTCCCAGACCTCAGCCTGCAGGCAGAGCAAGTCATCCTCAATGAAATATTTTACTGTACTGGTTTCAGTGGAACAATGACCACTTCTCCATGAGGACCTCCTCTGATAGCTGGCCTGACCTTTTGAAGGGGGAAGGAGAACAGATTGTGCAGAGGAACTCAGTATTATGAAATGTTTTCTGTCTCCCCTGTTCCAGCCGATGGAATTGGAGATCTGCTTATCTTGTGTTAAAGGTCCATATAGCTTGTAGCTTCATTTGGAATGTACTCTCTTTAGCCTGGATGCTTATGCAAGTAAGTTCCCAAAAACCTCTGTAGTTATCCAAAACAGTGGTCCGAAATGTCCTCTGCTGGTTTAACATCCACCAAAATGCCAAATAAAATTTTTAGCGTTGTCCCTGTTAGTTTCCCTGTAAATGAATCTGGTATGCCTGACAGCAGCTCAGAAAGCCTGTGAAGAGAGACAGATGACTTGTGCTGTGGTGTTGGTACTTTTCAGTAAACTGATAACCGAATACAAAATGCCACATAAGTGGTCTAATTTCACCTGAGCTCATTTAGCATTTGTTAAAGTGTGTTCCCATGAGCATTGCCTGTCAGCAGATTTAAATAAAAACCTAATCATGCCTGGCTGAGTATAGTGTCAGTGCACAGGTTTCCCTTGTTCCAGATAAACTGTTCTAAGTCTGTGTAAAGAGGACACCAACTTCTGTCTTTTTGAGGGAATCGTCCCCCCATGTGGCCTTCTCTTCCTTCAGCTCTTAAAGGCTTATTGCTGCTGTGGCCTTTCTTTGAAGTGGGGCCCAATGGAGCAGGTGATCACTGCCTCTGATGTCTGCAGTTCAGAATACTGGAGTGCTCCTTCCATGTTGTGTGCCCGCAGGAGGCTGTCTGCATGGATCCACAGCAGTGACCCTACAAAATGCTCTTGAGCGTGAAAGAGGGCTTCAGAGAAGTAAAAAGCAGCTGCTGGCAGCCTGTTTTGTAGCGGTTCTCGTGCTGGGGAGTGGGAGCTTGCTTTAGGTCTCAGTTAAGAGCTTTCTGACTGGGGCTTGGCCGTGTGTCTGTCCTAGTTTCACGTGAAAGGTGGTGTAGTCCTTGCAGCATCAAGATTCTTTTGGAAGTTTTTTCCCTTTCCTGCCCTCACCCCCTACACTTTCTTCCCACCTCTGATACAATGACAGTCACATTCAATATGCAAAGGATTAATAATAATGTCCAAGCAAATTTCCAGTGACCCTGTGTATAATTGTATCTCTAGTTGGTGTTAACCTTGGTTTTTAGCAACTCTTGTGAAGACACTGCTGCAGATGAGGTCTGTTTGCTTCTCTGACAAGAGCCAGATTTCAAGAGAGCAAATATGGAACAACTCATTACAGTATCCTCATCTCTAGGTTAATCCCTGTCCCCAGTGCATCTGTGTTTACTAGAGACTGTTTGCACTCTGAGTTATGACTAATGGAAGAGCATTCTTACAGCCATCAGCATCCAAGTTCCCAAGGCTTAGAAATCTGCTTTTTGACATAGGGCACAGCCAGCGGGAGCTGGTGATGAATGAGTATTCACAGGGAACCTCAGCTCTGCCTCCAAGGATCCTGCCTTTTGTCTAATTGTCTCTCCTAGAAGAGTATGACAGTAAATTTGTCTGCTGTGATGTGCACCGTGGAGCAGGTGCGGCATTACCTTTGCTGCGCAGCACTGCGTGGCGCTACCAGCAGAGGTAGCGCTCGTTTTGGAAATGTAAGCAATACCCGTGCTGAACGGCAAGGTTGATGGATGTTGCGCAGGTTTTGCCGGTCGTATGGGTTTGGGGGATGTCGGAGCAACATCATTTTGCTTGGATAGCCTAGCTGAGCCCAGAGTTAGCTTGGGTATGTCTACAGCAAAGTGTGTGGTGTAGCTAGACGTGACAGCATGAGGTGAAGGTGTCTGGGTTGTACGGGTTTGCTCCATTGACAGCACTAGATGAAGTTGTCATCTGATGCTTTTGATTGTAAGGAAACCACGACACTGCCATGGGAAAAGGAGATGAAGGGGATGCGGTAAGAATAGCAGTTCCCCTGGAGCAAAGGGGAAGCAGAAGGAGCCATAGTGGAGGGGGATTTGTCTTAGTTCCAGGAGATTCTGCCAGCAGCCCAGTTCTTAGAAATCACTGAGGCTTATGGCTGTGAGCATGGTGTGTGCTACTTCAGTGATCCTGTGGGCTTTCATTTGGTTTCTGCAGAAAAACAAAGCAAGTTTGATATTGGTTGGTTGTCCTTCCTCACTCCCAGCTTGAGAGCTGTTCTGACTGGGGCACTGTTTCAGCAGTTTGCAGAGCAATGCAGTCCCCAGGGATATCCACCTTCAAATAGCAATGTGTTTGTAAGGAATGGGGTGAGCTGAGATGTATTTTGTTACAGGGAAATTTGGTTGGAGGGCTTGCCCAACTGTGCATGTGCCCATGTGACTGCTCACTTTCCAAGGGACTCTTGGGCTAAAAAAAATCAATACTGCATATTTCAAAGTGGATGTTGTGCTCTTCCTGGAAAAATCACGCTTCAAGGTGTCTAAAGAAGAGAAAAATAAACCATAATTTACTTTTTCCTTGAATTCTGGAGCTCTTAATGCTTTGCTAGTTGTAGGCTTTGACAAGGCTGGACTGCTTGTTGCACCAGTGGCTGATGCCATAGGCTCTGTATGGTAGGGTTGGCTTAGGATAGATTTACCCCAAGTTCCCCTAAGGCCACTTGTTAAAACATCTAGTGAAAGTTGTTGGGAAACTGGTAAGAGATTAAATTGCAGGCTCTGAAGCATGCAGCAAGGACTTTGAGTGGGGTTCCCGGTGTAAGCAATGTCAATCTTTGTGGAGCCAGGTCTGTGGTCAGTCTTCATGACATGCAAGTGTCTTCCAGGTTACGGGTCTCATCTCTTCTTGAACAGGAGTAGAGATCTGAGTAGGACATTCACATTGCCATTTCACTGCCTCCACGGTGGCATTGTACCTGTTGGGCTGTGCTAAGGAGGGAGGGATATCATAAAATACGATACCAATCCTATAACTTTATAGGATACCTGTCCTTACTCTGGTGCCAACTGTATTGGATTTTTATTCTGTTTGGTATGAATTTCAGGTGAGAGTCTTATGGCCTTAAGTGCCAGTTTGCAAAGACAGAGCAAATGCTGGTTTATATTGTCTCCTCTTGGCTGATCCCCATGCCAGCATTGTCACTGTTTGCAAGATACCACAGCTAGAGTCACGAGGGCAAGAAGTCACCAAGAGTCTCTGCTTGTCCCACATTCAGCTCTACAAATCTTGAAGTTTGTCCTTGAGATTTCTGCCCTGATCTTCCTGAATCAACCTGATTCTTGTGACTTAAATGCCATTACATTCCTCTTCCTCCTGCCCAGCCTTCAAGTGCTTTGAAAGAGAAGTGACTATTAGCTCACTTGAATTGAAAAATCCACCTACATTGCTGTTGTTTGTGCCCTGCCATGTTTGTCTTCATCCTGAGTGCTTTATGAATGTTGGGATGGTGACTGCCTCGGCAGTGTTGTGAGCAGTCTGCTGCTCACATTAATCACCTGCTGTGTAATGAGGCTTCACGTGTGCTCTGCTAATAGTTGAATTGCTGTCCTTATTTGAGATTCTCTGGTGCTGGGGTTGGTTGCTCCTGTGATGTCCTGCCTCGCTGTGCTGCTTGGGAATAGACCTCCCTCGAGTTCCGGTTTCTGGAGCTATGCCATTGACCAGTCCTTGTTATCTTGCAGTGCCTGTGGCTGGGAATGTTGAACTATTTAATGTGAAAGATGCATTGGCAACAGCTCGATTCCTATTTATAGCTGTGTCTTCACATATTGCTAGTGACCTCACCCCTAAAATACAGAGTCTCTTGCTGGTGTGGGCTGCTTTTTGCTTTTGTTCTTGCAGTGTGATTGACTGCATGGTTTTCTCCTGCCTTCTAGATTCCCCAGGCACCTTCCAGCAGTCCCTGTCAGAATTCTCCCAGCTCTGGTTGCCACAGCTTGGGCAAGTTCAAGACCGCCCATTCGGTGGCCTGTTTCACCTACCAGCCAGCAAGAGGGTGAAGAAGTAGTAGTGCAGGCAGTGTTCTGTCTCATGTGGGGATCCAGCTGTCTGCTGGCATGGTGGCCTCAGCCATTACTTTTTGCAGGAGCTGGAGTCAGCTGGTATCTCCACTGTAATGCCCAAGCAGTTGTCACCTTGTAGGTTTCTTCTGGACACACACATTGAATTGGGAGCTGTGGTTCTTTTCCCCCTCTGGGCCTTTTCTCGTATGCATGCCTCGTTCCTCAATGTGGGCTGGGAAGGAGTGTTTCTTTAACTTGTTTTGATTGTGTTGTTCTGTTCTTCTCTCCAGCAATCTGCGGAGCGCTGTGTGAGCACCCTGCTAGACCTCATCCAGACCAAGGTCAACTATGTGGTCCAGGAGGCCATTGTTGTCATCAGAGACATCTTCCGCAAGTACCCCAACAAGTACGTGTAATTAGCATAAGGTTTTTGGAAGCCCTGGTCTGCTAGCATGAGAAAACTTGCTCAGCATAGCTTCTCAGGGCTCTGAAGCAAAGGTGGCTGTTTTTTTCTGAAATGCAGTGTCCATCCTGATTCCAGCTCTTAGCATGGTATAGGATTCAGATGTTGGGTCTAGAGGAATTATCAGCCCGACACCTTATTAGTTCGAAGTGAAAGCTATTCCTTCCCCACTGCTCCATATTGGTGCTGAGTATAAGGCATAATCAAAAGCTAGTAAAGCTCGTACAGAGAATGCCAGAAGGAAAATTTGACCAAGTTTGCAGCATCAGGCCTATGGTTTTGCTAGTGTCCTCTAGAAAGCTTATATACAAGGCCATGGAAGCTCATGGCTCTCATGGTCTGAATTCTTAGTCAGATTGTGCTGAACAAAACACTGCTGGCTTTCTGCATCAGGCATTCTCTCTGGCTTGGGCAGTACTCAGCTTCTTTTAAGCTGTTTTTGTAATAAGGTTTTGTCTCTTCAGGTACAGAACAGCAGCAATGTCTTTCAGCAGAGACTTCATGATCACAGAAAAAGTAATATGGGACGTCTCCAGGCCTCTCTGGCAATTTCTGCTGTCAGTTACAAGATCGATTGCTGCTTACGACAGGGATACCCATGCATGGGAATAGGAGAAGCTAAATAATTAGTGTGGGGTATTGTCTGTTTTGCAGCAAAGCTTTTGGGGAGTGTAATAACCAGTTTAGAGTTACTAGCCTGAACACACCAGAGAGGCTGCAGTATCTGATACAGGCTCGTGGCTTGAACTGTTGGATCAAATGTTCCCTTCAGCAAAACAGATAGGAAGGAATTCCCTCCCTTGAATTCCACTTCTGGGTGGTCTTGCTGATTAATTGAAACTGCTTGGGGACCCTATGAGATCTTAGTGTTCGGAAAAAGAAAAAAGCCTAGGAATATCTTCTGTAGTTGAGTGAAAATGCTGCTTGTTGTGTAGAAATAAGACATTGTAATTCAGTGCAGGATTCTCTGCAGAATGATGTGGGCAGAGATGGAGTAACACAAGTTGAAGTCACCCCAGTAATCCACCTCTACTCTGACAAATCAGGTATGAAAGCATCATTGCCACTCTGTGTGAGAACCTGGATTCCCTGGATGAACCAGATGCCAGAGCTGCCATGATCTGGATAGTGGGCGAATATGCAGAAAGAATTGACAATGCAGATGAGCTGTTGGAGAGTTTTTTGGAGGGCTTCCATGATGAAAGTACTCAGGTAAAACTGTGTTGTGCATCTTACCTGTAGTGTTTCATACAGTGTATGTATGGGATGGATGGTAAATATTACTGCAGTGGTCAGAAAATAACTCCAAATAAAAGAATTCTATATTTGGCTAAAATAAAAAAAATGAGAGCCTGTAGACTTTGTGTTGTATCTCCCAAAAGTCTCTTCTTGGAATGATAAGACAGAACAAGAGAGGTTTCTAGACACTGAATACTTCTTGGGGAACAGCCCAACTAGGGACCAGAATGTAGAGAAGAATAGTGATGAGATGCATAGAAGTATGACATAAATCTCAGTGTGCTGATCAGGGACTTGTCTGCAGAAGTGTTTTGTAACAGCAAGAGTCTGAGTCTCATTGTACTGTGTTTCACTTCCAAAGAATAGTGTAATGCTGTTATAAATTGTAGGACTTGAGTTTCATACCAGTAAAGGATATTGAGACTTGAGAGACGTTGCTAAAGCATGGATGAATTTTCTAATCTCTTCTGTGTTCCTTTCTTAGGTGCAGCTCACCCTGCTGACTGCTATAGTGAAGCTCTTCTTAAAAAAGCCTTCTGAGACCCAGGAGCTGGTTCAGCGGGTCCTCAGCCTGGCCACGCAGGTAAGCCAGGATACCAGTGAGCCAGAGCCCTCCCAGACACTGTGTTGGCCTGCCATGTGGGATCTCCCATGTGTCACGCCAATCAGCTGTGCAGTTGATAGGATTCAAGCATGTTCCCCTCTCTCCCAAAGAGGGGGAATTTGACTCCATTTGAGAGCAGCTCTGTGGCTGTTACCATGCCATCTGGCATCTGCTCTCTCGTTTTTAGCTCTTGCTTCATCCTAATTTCTTCCCCATTTCCCCACCAACTGACAAGTTAGGGACAGGATAGAGTTATGAAGAAACCAAAATGGATTCTCCTTGAAGGTGGCTTGTAGTTAAAACATCTGGAGCTATGACAGAAGGAAGGGGCCTGGCAAAGACTTCGTTCTGTGAACAGCAGAGCGTAAGCAGTGCTATGAAAAAGAAAAAACTGTGGTTTGAGTATTTTTCCTTTGTACTTGGATGCTGTCAACCAGTGTGGCAGCTTTGCTGGAGGCTGTAACAGTGGGTTAGGATCCCAGATTCATTATGCATGAGGTGCTGAGTTATGAGCTGAGATCACTGCAGGCGGGGCTGGGCTTGAGCTGGCAGACAGAAGTGCTGTAGTTCTGGAGGACAGCAGTGGATGTCCTGGTAGTAGGAGTCTGTAAGTACTCAGCCGATCCTCCTACACGTCTGGGTGGTAATGACTGGGGCAAATGTGCGATGGTGTAGTCCAAAAAGTGCAGCTCCTCTCCAGACCTTCTGTGTCAAATGATGAAAATAGTCTCTCAGCGGTTGGGAACGGGCTGTGGTGGTTTCTGAGCAGAAAACTAAGAGTCAGTCATCAGCTGGCCTTTTTGGTCCTCATTGCTGCAAGGAATCATGGTTGTGGACTTAGAACTTCTAATCAGCCCTTTGGGGGTGTCGCCTTGGTCAGGGGCAAGAAATCTGTCGCTTGCTTTTCTGGCTTCAAAACCTGCTATTAGGCTGGCGCTCGGCTCCTCTGTAGAGAGGAGTGGGCCAAGGGCATGCTGTATCATTTGTCTCTGCCAACAGAAGAAAGGCACTAAGTGTTAAAACCCACTATGCTGACTCACAAAACACTTAATGGCATCCTAGGAATATAATAGGCGTCTGTTTTTTCTGTTTGTCACAAATGTTGATTCAGTCTGGCTTTCTTGTATTTTATATGAATAATAAGTCAATGTAGGATAACTGGCTGTAAAACACTAAAAAGCCTTACGCTTCAAGGTCTGATTTCTAGGTAGAGATACGGTTTTTCAGTTGAGTGGGAGAGTAATTACACCTGTGTTTCTTTCCCCAGCTTAGGTATTGTTGCACTTGGAGTGTCTCTTAGGGTATGTCTGCACAGCAAACTGCAGGTGTGATTGTAGCACGAGCCAGCTTCATCCAGCCAACACTGGTAAAAATAGCAGTGGAGCAGCTGGGGCTGGGAGCGACACAGATGTGCAGCAGCGCTCAAGGGCCCTGGCAAGCCTGTAACCTAATGGTTGGCACATTAGGCATGTAGAGAACCTCCACATCTCTGTTGCTGTGGTCTGTCTGGCACAGCGGGTAGCTAAGCTAGCATGGGTTCATTGCTACACACCACAGGTGTATATGCGGACCACGGAGAGCTGAGAAATGTGAAAGGGAAGATCTGAGCTTCTTGTTCCAGTAGATTTACTCAAGTTTCAAGTTGTTTATTTGACTGGGAGAAGAAACAGTCAGTCGTGAATCTGTATGTGCCTGCAAGTAGATAGGAGCATGTGATCTTTTTGTCTGCCCTTGCAGAAGCCTTGCCTGATCTTGAACTGCCTGCTGCAGGCAGGTTGTGGGGACTTTTGTAGGAATTTTTAAGGGTGGAGGGTATAGAGTCCATGACTCCACCATCAAACTGAAAAACAGCACTGCAGAGAAATCTATCAGTTGACCCAGACACTGTATCTAGGTCCTTACGAGCCAAATGAGCTTAGCATGCTCAGCCTCGGTACAAACAGAGGTTTTGCTGTGTTCCTGAAATTGTCTCAAGACAGAGGGCAGAGAGACATGTTATAGCAGGTCAGCAGCACTGTGAATGGAATCACAGAAGAGCAAAAACATGCCAAGGAGGAAGGCTAATGAGGTGTACAATATATTGCTGGGATTTTACGGGGTGGGAGGGGAGACCCAAGTCAGAAGCATTTACCCTGTTATTCTGCTGATGCGGGGATTAAAAATCCCAGCTCTTGTTTCCATGCACAGTTCAGACATGTGGCACTACAACATAAAACCCCACACCACCTCCCTCTCCCTAGAACATTAGCTGCAAACTGTCACCACTCACATTGCTGCTCTGGGCAGAGCTGTTTGAAAAGGAGAGAAATAATTAGCACTTCATGCAGAGGCTTAAGTATCTGCAGTAAAACAAAGGAATTATTGACAGCTGGAGAACTGATTAAGTATCCTAACTGTGTGTCATTAGCATTTTTCCATACTTTGTTAGATAACTAAAAGACAGGATAAATGAGATCTCTTGGTACGAAGAATATGGCTAATTAAGATCCTGTAGCTCTGCAGGGTCTTTTTGTCCAGCAGTGCCCTTGGATAAGTCATATATTTCCAGGAATCTTGGATCATTCTGTTCCAATGTGCAGTATTGCTATGTTTTCTCGACTCATGTTCCTTTCTCCTGTCTACACCCCCTTGGAATTCTGATACTTACTGTTACGTTAAGTGGCGGGAGAGTTTGGAAGGCAGTTGATAGCTCTGTGGGTTGAGGCAATCGTGGGATGTAAATTCTGGGCCTTTTACTCCCTGACCAGCTGAGCTCGGCATT
>NW_010263092.1:34191-37962 GCF_000690775.1 Eurypyga helias
TTTTAATTTTGGGATGTTCATCATACCAAGCAGTTTGTAACGTCATTCCGAAATCGGTGACTGTCATTACTGGGTGTGGTTGGGTTTGGTTTTTTAATCCAGCAGAATCACTGCTAGAAAAATTTAAGTGATTACAGGCATTAGTCCTCTTCAAACCCGTGACCGATGTATTGCTCTGTCTCAGGATTCTGACAACCCAGACCTGCGGGATCGTGGCTACATCTACTGGCGCCTTCTTTCCACGGATCCAGTGACTGCCAAAGAAGTGGTCCTCTCAGAAAAGCCCCTTATTTCTGAAGAGACCGATCTGATTGAACCGACTCTGCTAGATGAGTTGATCTGCCATATTGGGTCTCTGGCTTCTGTGTACCACAAACCACCCAACGCTTTTGTGGAGGGGAGCCATGGGATCCACCGCAAACACTTGCCAATTCACCATGGAAGGTAAGCTGAGCCAACTGGGGTGATAATGGGCAGGATTGGCTCTTTCTTTCTAGCAAAGTTTCCAAAAGATCACAGAATCCCTGAACGGTTTGGGTTGGGAGAGACCTTAAAGCCCGTCCAGTCCCACCGCCTGCCATGGGCAGGGACACCTTCCACTAGACCAGGTTGCTCCAAGCCTCATCCAGCCTGGCCTTGGACACTCCCAGGGATGGGGCATCCACAGCTTCTCTGGGCAACCTGTCCCAGTGCTTCACCACCCTCTCAGAGAAGAATTTTTTCCTAATATTCAATCTAAATCTATCTGCTAAGATGCAAAGATCTCTTATAACATGCTAGTGGAGTATTTTTATTGTTTGTGTAGGAGCTTGCAGGTGATTCAAGGGGCCATTTCATTGTCTAATTTAATCCTGGGTATGTAAATTCTGAGTTCCTGGGTCAGAAATTAGAGGAAGTATCAAAGTTCTTGTGTGAGAAGTTGTGATGTTTTTTGAAAAGACACTGGCTATGAGCCCTCTTGACATGAGAGTCTGAATAAAAAAGCAGGAGCTTTGGGTAACTGATGCAAGGGCATAATTCCGGGAGGAGAGTGAGTGTGGTAACGAAAAAAAAAAAAGGCATTTCAGAAAGATACCCTTCTTTGGTTTTTGTAAGACCTTTTGCTTCAGCAACAGCACAGTTTTACAAGCCTCATTTGTGTGGAATAATACCAGTTTCTTGGAACAGGGGAGTACAGGGATCCTTTGCTGCTGCAGCATGAAAGGGGGAAGGACTCTGAAAACCACCTTTCTCACTTGGTGTCTGTAAAGCAAGGGGAGTGTAAAAGCCATTTAAGCCCCATCACTGGAAGCTGTTTGGGCTTAATAGATGATGGCTGGGCTGCTACGGTTCTGTGTAACCTTTGGGGTGGAGGGGGGAGCGAAATGCTTTGCCTTACTGTCTGGGAGCTTTAATGCTTCCCCGTGATCACAGCTCTGGAAGCGGGTGAGGTCTGCAAGAGTAGTCCTGGGCTGCAGCGGCGTTGCTGCTGAGCCTGTTCCCATGGTTCCTCGTTCAGGTAAGCAGTGCTATCGACACTAATGATATTAATTACAAATGTAAGTGTGCTTTACAGCCGGAGGCAGAGTATCCAGGCTTACCTCTTAATATTCCCAAAGTGACATTCGGAATGCTATTTTTTTGCCGTTGCACTGATAAATCTGTGTGCGATGCTGCTCCTTTTCTATTTTCCGACACTGCTTCTCTGCTATTCTTAGCAACTAAAGCTATTTCTGCAATCACTAGCTTTGGGAAGCCGAGTTGTTTTTTCCCTGCCTGTGAAATTAAGTCTGGCTGCACTGACCCAGGACCAGCAAGCACAAGTCTACCAGCTGGACAAGAAAAGCGGTGGCTGCTTTCCATAGCTACCTCTCCTAGTCAAAGATTTGCCTCAATAGCACACTGAGCTGGGGTGGGGGTAGCTTTGGTCTCCGGTGTTACCAGCCTTCCCATACACTGTTGTTTCAGGTCACTGCAGAAGCTAACATTTTAAGGGGTTTTAGTCAGCTCAAGGAATTCAGCTTTTGCACGGAGTCATCTTTTATACTGTGTTCTTGCTCAGACAGTCTGCTGGCCTCAAATCTCTTCTGACTGTAGTAGTATTGTACATTGCCCCCTTCTAAATTACCCATTACTTCAGTGGGTAAATGAGGCCTGTAAAACTTCCAGGCGTCAGTCAGCAGTGGCAGGCTGAAGAGGCCAGGGCTGGGTGAGGTCTGGAGGGGGCTCAGCAGAGCACACTGCGTGTTGGCGCAGTGCTCCAGCCCGCTTGGTAAATGAAGAACCTCAGTGGTGTTACTTAATGGCACACGAGGCTTCACTGGTGTGAGCTCACCTCGTATAGACGCTCCGTTGTTGTGGTTAGCTGCCAACGGACAGTGAAACCTTACGAGCTGATGCCAAGGCCGCCTTGTACCATGTCACCACATACCAAATTGCCCCTTTCAGCCACAACAATTATAGTGAGCAACGCCACAGGAGTGTGGTTGTGGGGAGCCTAAATTTGTGCATCCAGTATAATTTTACTGATTACTATAAAATTGGTTTACCTTCTTCTAGTGCTGAATGTGCATGAAAAGATACAGGAAAACCTGACAGTTCCAGGCAACTTCAGTGTCCAGTGAAGGATTACCTCCTCACCTAGCTATTTGGAGTTGTCTTTGTGACTCCTGCACTCGGCTAATGACCGTTGTGGTGGCTGACCCAGAGTGTGAGGTTTTCCTTCAGATTGCACAGTGAGATAGAGGTGGAAGATGTCCACAATTAATGTGGCTTAAGCAAGTCAAGATAGCATTGCCTTGAGTAGATGGGCAGAAGTAGCTGGTTGAGTGGTGCTTTTCTGGGCATAAACCTAGGGGAGTTAGTTATGGTTGGCAGAATACACTACACCGCATTTGATTCATTTTCATTCAGAGCAGTGTAGGACCGGTTCCTTTCAGCTCTCAGCTGATGGGGAGACCCAGTGAACAGCTCACAGATGGTGAGATGTTTCTGTCTCTTCAACAAGCCCAAGTGTCATAGAGTTGAAGATGAATCCTAAAGGTGGGGGAGAAACCTCCTTACTGCTTGGCAGTAATTTCTCATGTGGTGGCTCCCACCATCCCGGCTCAGCTATAATCCAGCTGGGAAAGGGCTCCTGGAAGAGAGGAGACTCTGGCAGGAGTCCCCATTCCCATACAGGTGGCTGCAGGAAACTTTTTATTCTGGTTCAGGCTGTGCATCCCCTGTGACACCCAACATCTGGGAGCTGCAGGAGGTTGGACTTGCAGGAGGGCCACATCTCCAACTCACGTAGGAAAATCCAGCTGCTAGCCACTGCCCAAGACTATAGGGGAGAAAGCTTATACCAAGTCTTTTTGCCTTTTGTAACCCACATACTCTTTATTCTTTTTTTTATTATTAAAGACACTGCAGAGTTGTTTGTACAGATCTCTTCAGAGGCCCCTTCTATACAGGAAATGGAAGTCTTGGTGTTCTGGTTTTTAATACAAACTGACTTAGCTCTGTCCTTTCCTAATTTCTTGTCGGGCTTTGGGGCAACTGCAGTTACACAAGACCTTGAAAGAATTGCTTTCTCGCCATCAGAAGAAGGATGAGTAAGTGTTGAAGAGGTGTAGTGTTGAAGGGATTATATGCTGGGAATGAACCAAGTGTGTGCACTGCCGGCTTGTAATGTGCCTCTGCTCATACACGCTGTTCTTCCCCGTTCTCAGGTTGGGGGTGGGAGTGGTAACCACTTGCTCTTCAAAACTGTTTTAGTTAGCTGTTCGGCATACTCAGAAGTCTTCCTGC
>NW_010263092.1:37972-78957 GCF_000690775.1 Eurypyga helias
AGCTAATATTAGTATTATTAGGGGTCCAAAGCTTTTAATGCAAAGAAGCTTTCCACCCTTTCTGTCACTGCCTGGTAACTAATTCATTCTGCAGTCCTTATGCCACATCTTTTCCTCTTGGCACTGTAGTTAGGAGCAGTTTATACTCTGTTGCTAAAGCTTTCTCCTCAGCAGCTGAATAAGGATAAGGAAGAGGGTTGTGGCTACTCAAAATCAGGAGCTGCAGTCCTTACAGAAGAGCCCCAGTGTTAAACACCTTATCAGGACACTAATTCCCATGGCATTTGTGTGCAATTACCTGTTGGCTGCAATCTGCAGTAATATGAGCAGGAAATAACTTTGTCAGTTACTGCTGGCAACAGAACACAACATAGATTTTCACTTATCTAAAATATTAGCATCTCTGGATTTAAAGAATAACTACACTGTAGTGAGATCTCATGGAGCTAGTGTCAAGCTTACTTTCTTTTGCCCTCCTTGCAAAATTCAGTGGCAACTGAATATAAAAGGTAGCCAGACTGCATATGATGAGAAGTTTTGGAAGCTGTATAATGAGCATTTCTAGACTAGTAATGAGCGTGCCTGCCAACTCAGAGAAAAAGAAATTATTGGTACAAGAGGTATCAATTTTAGGTTGAGGTCTTTTATTAGGAAAGCATTGTGGAACTTGGTGCTGCTCAGTGGAAGGTGGTTAATCCAGATCTGGGGGGGATGGTTGAGTTTGCACTGGTTAGAGCAGGGGCTCAAGGGTTGTATCAGTATTGGGTCTCTGGGGAAATGTGGATTTTTTTCATGTTTACATGTTCTCCAGGACCAATGGGCTGTAAATCATCTCCACAGGTTTCTTCTGAGCTGGGAAATAATTGTTTTTAGTGCTGTAGTCCATGTAGTACTCGTGGCTCACTGTTTTGGAGGGAGGGGTCTGTGATTCTCAAGGTGGGCAGATTTCATACCTCGAAGATTCCCTTTTCTGAGCTGAAACCTGTGCACAATGCATGGAAAGGCTTTGTGCTCAAAGCATGTGTTGAAGAACTACTTGCCATAACACACTGCCTTGTACGTGGCAGTGGTCAGACCAGCTGCTAGGGCAAGCTTTTAACTGGCTTCTGCTCATGAGCCACCTCTTGCTGTGTTTCCATGCTGGGAATCTGAAGCTGGAGACCAGAAGTGGCTGACGTTTCTCTCTTGTTCCTCCCACCCATAGCACTGATGCAGGCGATAGCCCCGTGGGCACAACGGCCACTACAAACCTGGAGCAGCCGCAAGTTATTCCATCGCAGGGCGACCTTCTGGGTGACCTTCTCAACCTGGACCTGGGCCCCCCAGTGAATGTTCCCCAAGTGTCCTCCATGCAGATGGGTGCCGTGGACCTCCTGGGAGGAGGGCTGGACAGCCTGGTAAGCGGCATCCTCTTCAGCTTCAGCTGATGCAGAGTAATTGGAGCTGTGCTTATCTCTGCAAGGCCTTGGTCATTTGTGCTTACAAGCACAAATGCTGGAATTGCTGAGTTCTCAGTGCTGAGTCCTGAAACACCAAGAGGATTTAAGCAGTGCTGTTGTACCAACTTCCAGCAGGTTTTTCCTGCTGTAAAATGAATGTTGCTGCATGCTGTAGAATCCCCATAGTCAGCAGATGTATTTGCTCCATGCTTTTTCTGTCTGGGGAAGAAAACCAAGAAGTTGTTTGAAGGCTGTAAAGTGTCCCACTGCTCTGTAACTGATTCTGGCTCCCTTTCAAGAGGATGTTTGTTCCACCCTATTCCTGACCCTATTGAATTTTGGTGCAAAACTCTCAGGCTTGCAGGCTGTAGTCCCGTGCCATCCCATTTGTATATTCTCCAGAGTGTGTCATGGTTTAATATTGGTGACGTTTTAATTGCAGTTAGGTCAAGAGGGAGGCACTCTGCGTAGTCCTTCCTGTGCCACAGCTGCTCCTGAGGAGGTATTTTAGTACAAACAGGGTCAGGCTCCAGAACATGAGTAATCACCACACATTGGATCTGCTGGATGCGAGCTGGGCATGAGCAGCAAGGGGAGAACCACTTAGCAAGGAGACTGCAGCAGTGGAGAGTAGCTTGCCTGGCTGCCACCATCTTATGACCAGAGCACCAAAGAGAAGTGGTGAATGTAATCATCAGCCTGGGAGATGTTCATGTGGGATGGAACATGGCACACAGATCCCTAACAGCCTGGTGACTTACCTGCAGGGGTAAGAGGCAGTCTAGGTATATTTGCATCATGTACCCTGAGTAAGACTACCCCAGTGATCACAGCTGAGTGTTTTTCAGACCTACAGTGGATTTGTCGTGCTTTGGTTTGAAGTTTGGCTTGTAGGGAGCTGGGTGAGGTTATCTCTGTGCCAGGTTTAGGTGTGCTTTCAGTTCAGAGTCAAGCTCTGAATAATAGAGGTAGGAGGCAGCTGGATGAACCCCAGTGCAATGAATCCTTATTTGTCAAAGCTTTTTTTTTTTTTTTAAAGCTGTCAAAATGTTATTAAAGCAGGCATTAAACACATTTCCAGCTCCGCTGTTTCATGAGCTAATGAACTGGAAACAGTCAAACCCTTAATGGCATTGGTGTTTGTGGGGGCCAGATGTGCCTTAGTCTCTGCCATCTAAACAGCAGTTTGCTTATTTAGCAGGGAGTCTGCTTTTACAGTGGGGAGATAAGGGATTAGGGAAATGGTTTAGGCTGGAGTTGCTGGCAGCACAGACAGCCCAGAGCAGTGACCTTTGCAGCCTTTGCCCTGCATTGCTAGAGCTGCCACTGAGAAACTGGGATTTTTAATTGTGTTGAGGCATTACAGAAAATGGTGCTATCAGTGGCGGCTCAGAACGGTTAGGGGTTGAACTCCTCTGGCTATACTGTCTTCCAGGCCTCCTACAGTAACCCTTTGTTTCTCATTAGTGTCAGAGAAATGGACACAGCAAGAAGACTGAAACTTGGTTTTGGGAATCGATTTCTCTAGCAGTTGGCTTTAATGGGCTTAATTTAGTGGCCTGCTTTGGCAGCACAGCTGTTAATTGACATGATACCAGGCTTTTACTTAATATTTTTCTAAAGCCTTAAGTAAATTCATGGAGCTGCGAAGTGTGATCTAACAGAGTGATCCTCTCTGGACAGGGAGTAGCTGTGCCTCGGGCTGTGTGGGCCAGCACTCTCGGCTGAGTTACCAGATGGGGAGAGCACTAAAAAAACCTGAATGGTGTGCTGTGTGGGTTGTTTGTGTGTGTGGTGGGTTTGTTTTTGGTTTTTGTTTGTTTGTTTGTTTTTTCCCTCTCCCCTGGAATGCTGTCTATTGAAGTGCTGTTGCATCAAGTGTCCTGTCTTCTGATCCCTGCCATGTATAAATGAATCTTTTCCTAGTAAATCTCTGAATTTCTCTGGCTTTTCCTTCCCTAATAAGCCTAATTAGTGTGTGAGTGAATGTGATCTATGTCTTTGTGTATTGTTGTGGGCATGTGTTTAACTAGTATCAAGCTGAATTAACCCTAACCTGGTGTTAGCTAAATTGCTAGGCAATGTCTCTTGGCTGTGTGGGTAGCCCAGGGGATTGGCATTTGGATCTTAGGCTAATATTAAGCCACGTTTGTGCCGTGCCAAAAACGCAGTGTCAAACTGCAGGTACTCACGTGCCCGGTTTCTGTATGTGGTGACGAAGGGGGTGAGATGTATCCCAAGGTGCCCCCTTGAAGACGAGCTGAGCTGTTCACCAGGGCTGGAAAATGGCCAGGAGCCAGGGATGGTGATCACTTGGGCTGCTCATGCAGTCAGATGGTGGGGCTGGAGGCTCCAATAAAATCAACTTCCTCTGTTCTTATCAATGGCCTGCCTGTCTGTGTATGAGTAGGCATCCTGGCTGTTGGTATCCTTTCTTCTTCTTCCTCCAGATACCTTATCCACAAATTTATGTCTTTATTGCTGCCTGATTTGTTCTGCTTTGAATTTTCCCTCTCCATTACTCGTAAGGTTTGGTGGGGGTTTTTAATGCGTTTTCTTTCCCTGCTTTGCTGGGAAGACTGGGGATTCCATACCCTTGCACCAAAGCATGGAGTGGCTTGAGAAGTGTCTCTCATCCTCAGACCAGACTATTTACTTCGTTTTGGGCCCATATACTACAAGAAAGTAACCCACTTGGTTGTGAACATGGAGGCAGCCATCTTCCTCTCCGCGTGTGCTGCTTTGGTCTTTCTTTTCCCAGCCCTCCTGTTGTCTTAAGAGCCTAAGAGAGCTGGAACCAAGCGTGCTTGGGATCTAAGGAAGGATTGGGTGTGTGTTGTCCCACCAGGACTTTGTCTAGTGTACTTTTTTTTTTTTTAAGGCTCCCAGTGATGGAATTTGTACCACTTGTACTGTTGATCCCTGTTTTCTGCGCAACACTAGCAGATCCCTTTTGGATCTTGGCTGTCCTGAGTGGAGCACGGAACACGGGATTCTCTAATGCAGTGTGTTCTCTGCATCATGCCTCTGGCACTCTCAGCCTCACCGGGAATGCAAGTTGCTCTACTGTGAGAGTGTAGCAACCCCAAACCCCACCTCCATTTTCCAAGCAACTGTTTGATATGTAAAAAAGCCTAAATAAGCCTCTGCTCCAGTAGAAGAAAAATGGTTTGGGATGTGCTTGAGTCGATGTGTGAAATCATGGTGTGTTGCTGTGATGGTGAGATTGGTCAGATCTGAGTGTCTCCAAGGCAGCTGGAGGTCTGGAAGAGGCTGCTGGCAGGACCTCGGCCAGTTTGTCACATTCGCGCAGTGTCGGGTGTAGATCTCTTCGGATACTTGTTGCAGTTCTTGTGGGTTTGATAATGCCCCCTTTTCTTAGGAGGGAGTGTCTTTCTTCAAAAAATGCCAGGTAAGTCCCAACAGGA
The DNA here is from genome assembly GCF_000690775.1 of Eurypyga helias. NCBI lineage: Eukaryota > Metazoa > Chordata > Aves > Eurypygiformes > Eurypygidae > Eurypyga > Eurypyga helias. The sequence goes on from NW_010263092.1 coordinate 42,840, forward strand.
CTAGCCCAGGAAGATAAACAGAAGCATTAACTTCCATGGCAAATGTCATTCTGCATTTCCATTTCTTAAACCTTGAGTTTTAATTCTTCCAGGCATTTAAATAGAGACTGCATGGTATAAAACTGGATAAACACTATATTGATATTGTTCATTTGAATTTTCCTCAGCATTGCTAGATATTTATCCCCATGACCGGTGAGACTCCAGCTGCTTGATAGGTTAATTTCTTTAGTCAATGACACTTATTTTCTCTCCATAGTGGATCCTGTAATTGGTATTAAATGTAACAGGCATATTTTGCATGCACAGATGCTGAGCATGTGTTAACAATTTAAAAAAAACAGAGAGAAAAGAGCCTTTAGTACAAGAACAAGATATGCTTTGCTTAAACCAGAGCAGCCTCGCTACATGGCTTAGAGAGAGCTGTTGTCTACTGAACAGATTCAGCACTGGGTCTGCTCTGGGCTGTGCCCCTGTTTGCCACCCTGGGCAAATCTCCTTGTTCTCCGCTTTGCTTTCTTTTCTGTGCAGTGGTGACCAAGCCCACTGTTGTTATAAAGCTGTTGGAGATGTCCTGCTCCAAAGTGTAACCTAACGATAGCAGTCATCAGTGTGGGAGAAGCCCAACTTGCTTGGACAGCAGAGTTGTGCATGCTGAGAGCTGAAGTTTGATGCTTTATCCCCTTAAACTTGGCTTGAAGTGGCTGAACTTCATACAGATGAGAGGCAGCCCTCCAACTCTTGGTTTACTCTTGATGCGATGCTTTGTAGGATGTCTGTCTGAACTGTAACACGCCAGAGTCATTTTGCCTTCAAACCTTTTTGTGTGTTCATTTGCTCTGAAAATCCATGGGGCATGAGAGCTCCAAGTTCCCTGGCACATTGTGCAGCTCACCGGGAGCCCATGGATTCATTGGGAGCAGGGCACTGTGGCTGGGAGCCAAGGCGGCTGGCTTTAAACCTGGAGGCAGAGCAGTAAATCTGTAGGAATGGACAGGCTTGGATTGTCTGTTATGTAAGGATTTTATTTAATACTCTAGCTACTCATCTACAAGAATATTACTGATTCAAGGCTGGCAGTTGGTCAGACTGATTTATGTCCTGAATTGTAACGCTGTTTGATAAACACTGTATATCCACTTTTCTGTAATACACAGTCTGGTTTGGGCTGTTCCAGGTGGAGCTGTGCCCCTCCGTGTAATCAAGCTGGATATAGGGGCTCTGACCCCAGGAGTCTTCTGTGTGGTTTAGGACAGTGTCCCACCAATGTGCTTGCTCTGAGCGGTGATGGAGGGCTGGGACCCAGGTGCTGGCTCACCGTCTTCTGTGGGGTGTCCTGGGCTCCGGGTGCCTATAGGCTTGGCAGCAGGGAAGAAACGCCTGTTCCAGCAGTCCTGCCCACCTGCTTGATCCAAAAGGCTGGTGGGCAGGGGCTGCTGGTGTCACTCCCTCCATCTGACTGCTTTCACACCAAGAGTTCAGTGTCTGACCTCAGTGGACAACACCCTGGCTTGTTGAGGTTCATTAGGGACTCACCAGTCTTATCAAAAAACTCCTCTAAGTTATTGCTGTGTGTAATCATTGGAAAGTTACTTCCTTTACCTCTTCCTGGAACCACAACATGAGAGTGGCTATGCTAGGTCAGCACCAGCATCCATTTATGCAGCGGATGTGATACTTCTCCGAGGCGCTTGTCCTGCCTCCGACAAGGAGCTGAGCGTCTCCTTTCATCAAGGCTGTTCTAGTTTCGTGGGCTGCAAAGGACGTGCTGGGATCTCTGACTAAGGGCACATGTCCATTGCTGGAGTGGTGCTGTTAGGCAAAAGGAGCTCTTCTGGTGGGTCGCTCATTCGTGTCTGACTTAAGGCCCTTGTTGCTGTAACAGTACTAAGACGACTGGGGCTTTGTAGAGCTGCTTTTTTACCCTTTAGAAAATGGAAATGGTTAGTACGTTTCGTTTGCTGATGGAAGACGTTCAGCAAGGTACAGCATTAACAGTGCTACTGAAACTGCTGGCCACGGTATTGACAGCATGACCTGTCCCTCTCCACCTTTGACACAGCTGACCCTGCTTTGGACAGTCGCCCTTCAGCTCTGCAACCCTGGCTTGGTGGCATGAGAACAGGCACATAAAATAGGCAGGAGATGAGGTGCTGAAAATGCCCCTGCGTGAGGCAGCACGGAGTCTGCAATGAGCCATCTGCAGCCCGTCAGGAGATGCAGACCATGCATGATCTGTCCTGCGGTGAGGAAGTCTCTGACAGGATTAACCCGGATCAAGTGGCCTGCTAGCAACTGTGCTCTCAGCATCTCGCTCAGCCCCGTCGCCTGATTGTTGTTTAGTAAATGCCTTCCATTCCTTGCTGCTGTTACTCAGTGCATGCTCTCGTCTAGATCTTTGAGCTGTGATGCTTAACTCTTGGTTTGGGGTGCAAGGGAGGGAGGAGTCAGCAATTGTTCCCTGTTAACCCATTCATTCGGGCTCCATGAAATGCATAGCTGCGCTGAAAGCCCTGGCTATGCTATGGTCACAAGGCAAAGGGGTTGCTGAGCAGTGGTTGTTGCAGCTTTTGTCTCTGGCTCCACCTTCCCTGTTATTTTTTTGGAGCTCCAAATGCCTCACGTCATGTTGCAGAAGTGATTGTAACCCCTCTGGATCACATGAACACTTCAGCAGAGTCACTTCATTACAAGCTGCTGTTAAGATGCAAATAAACCCTCCTAATGCAGTAACTCCAGCCCTGCTGCACTTCATAAGTCAGCATAACTGCTTCCACGGAGCTGAAATTACAGGGCAAATGCGCTTCAACTGCAGAGCAGCCGCCACGCCGTCGGCGCCAACTCGTAACGGTAACGCCACTGATGCATATTGCGGAGAGGTGCTAGTGCTGGTTTTGTTGAAACAGGGTCAAGCCCAGCCTTTTCTTTAAACCCACATGGCTGCTCAAGTAGTGTCGTAGCAGGATGGATTTGGAGGGAGTAAGGAGAATTCCTGCTTGAAGAACTTTGTGCATTTGGCCAGGGCTCCCTGTTCATCCTCCTTGTCCCCTGAGGCTGGCAGCTCCTCATCCTGGACAGAGGCTTTGCACTCTTCAGCAAGAGCCCAGTCTGCCAACTTTGGGCTCAGGATTGGGGCTTTGCAGTGCCGCCAGTTCCCAGCCAAAAGTTGCCCTTGGTCATCCTCAGACCAGGTGGTGGTCCTCGTGCCCCACACCTTCATCGCGAGCGTTTCAGCCTGGGTAGGGCTCCAGCTGTGTTAACATGCCCCTCTCCCACACGAGCCTGTTGCCTGCTCCCACGTGAGGCAGGTGCACGTTGTCCTTCCGACAGGAGTGTCTCCCCACCCATGAGATGAATGGAAATGGTTAAGTAGAGCTGCCAGCCCTGGGGAATTGGTTAAGCAGCACTTCATGCCTGACTAATATCTGCTTTATTCCTTCTGCACTCTGCCTGTCACTCCAGATGGGAGAGGACACTCTGTGGGTAATTGGTTCCTGTTCCCTCTGTCTTCCTCCTTCCCCCTTACTCACACACATCGCTGTTAACAGTCTCTTTCATCATTTGAGTTGGGAAGAAAGTTAGATCCTGGGCATCTTGCAGGAGGGTTGTGTAAACCAGACCTGGAGTTTCTGAATGGGGAAAGCGCTGGCGATGTGGGAGGGTGACAGGTAAGGAAAAAGAAAATGACTTCTGTGCTGCTACAATGGGTACTGCACCCTGGATCTGATGTGCAAGTGATGGTGTTAGTTCTTTCTTCTCTCCCCTTTAATTTCTGTTCAAGTACATATGCTGCCACCTCTCTTGTCACTGTGTAGGCAGAGCCAGCTCTGCCTGTAGGGACCTGGTGAGGTTGCCAGCTCCTCAGAGCTTGCTCACTGGGCTTTGCAGTGCACATCTGCAGTGCTGGGTCCCAGGCATAGGAGTCAAGAGTGTGCAGACCCCTCCTCTGAGTAAAGTGGGTTTTCAGGGGGAGCAGGTCAGAGCCCCCTGGCACTGGAAAGAGATCTCTTCTACCATAAAGCAGACATGTTGGGTGCAATCTAGAAATGTAAGGAGGCTCATGGTAAATTCTCTGAGCCAGTGAGGTTTTTTCTCTGCCTTGTAGGGGGTGAGAGCTGGAGCCTCAACTTAAGACAAGCAGTAAATCCAAATTCTCCTTTTCCCCCAAGGCCTGACAGCTAGGGAGAATGAGAGACCTGGATAGCTTGAGGAACCCCAATATGTCATTCCTTCCCTTCTTCAGAGTGTGTGCATGCAGACACCAGTGTATGGGTTTCTTCGAGGTTGGATTCCTAGCCTGCAGCTTCTTATGATGGGTGTAGAAGGAAATGGTAAATAGTTAACATCTGGCTTGATTATGCAGAATTATTCAGTCATTTCCATAATACCCTTTGTAATATGCTTGCTGCTTGATAACTGGCCTTTCTCCTGCTTCAGATAACAGTACCAGAAATCCTCTGTGCTTACAATAATATCTGGAAATGAACTGGATTCTGTACCTTTCCTTTTCCTCTGGACTTCACTGCCTGTCAGTATAAAGTGTTGAAGTTCATCTGTGTGCGAGACTCTGAATAGGGATGAGGTGTAATAGTTGCATTTATTACTCCTCAGTGAGCCAGTAACAAGATGTAAATGGCCTGATATATTAATCTAAAACATGGCTTGGCTTAAAGAGCGGTCTGTAGAACAAAACTCTGCTCTGCCAGGCTGTTTCAGTTGGGGAGACCTGACAGTGTAATAAACTGTATTTTGTAATCTCAGTATTAATTGGATTTGCATCCTCTAGTTGGCTTCCTTTGGTTTGTGGCTGATCTTTCTTTTGACTTTGGAATTGCTCACTTTTGTCTATTATCTCTTAAGTGAGGTCAGAAAAACTGGACTCACCAGTGGGCAGCTGGAGGATGGGTTACCGTATGAAGAGGTCGCTGTTCCAGATGATGAGCGACTTCCTATAAAATTCTGCTGTGACCTCAAATAGGGATAAACTGAGTCTCACAATGGAAAAAAGCTCTTAAGGCTTCTTCACAAAAGACAAATTATGTGTGATTTGTACTTGTCTAACACCTACTTATGGTAGCTACTATTGCATTAGGTGTCCCCTGTGGGGACTAGGGGAAGGAGTGATGCCAGGGGTTAGAAGGGGTGTCCAGAAGAGTGCAGGGATTTGTCACATTATGGTTTTTTTGGTGGCTGGTTACCTAGTGAGTCACTGCCTTGCAACTTCGCTGCTGTTCTCAAGGCGTTTTATCCCTTTTGTCTGTGCTGTGAGGGAGAGAAGTACAAAACTTAATGGTATCTCTTGACCAGCGTAAAATACATTTGCCAAGAGATCTCCCAGGGAACAGGCTAGCGGGGACAAGGACAAAGTTGAACTTCAGGTCTTTTGTGCAGGGAGAAAAGGTTGGAGCCTTTTTTAGCTCTTAAGCACAGGTGCTCCTGGAAGCTTCTGCTGTAGCTATACGGTATGGTTTTCTTCCATGTCAACACACCAGGGCATATTTTAACACCATACCTAGAGCCTTTGTTGACCCTGTTTGTCAAATGCTTTTCTAAAGCAAACTAACTCCCCAAACCCTAATTAAATGGAAAAGCAAAGCTACTTATGAGGGGACCTGTGTCTTTCTGGTGTGTTAGCCCAACCTTTTCCCTATGGGACTGGCTTCTACCTCGCCTCATTACTTCATCCTCCATGCACCTGCTTGGGCACGATGCTCGTCTGAATGTGACACACAAAAAACCCTGCACTGGGCTAAAAATTACCGTGGGCTTCTGAACAAAAGCCTAGGACACAGATAAGCCTAGAGGTGTCTTTGTAGTGAATAACCACTGCAGATCTGTGCTTGTTTCCTCCTGGCTATCAGTCATCTGTCGAGTGCTTTATAAATATTCACAGGAGTGATGTACTTGCAAACAGCACTTGTAGCCAGCTTTGGAGCCTGTCCTGATCGCTGCATCAAGCATGTAGAATGGTGTGGATGTTTCAAAAATGGGCTTTATCATTGAGAAAGTGGTCTGGATGCTTCATAAAGAGAGTCGTGGTAAGACAGTTTCTAGGTGGGCTGCAGGATGGTTTGGCAGAAGGGCTTCAGGGAGGATTTAGTGTTTAGGGAGGGTTGCGTGGGTAGTATACAGTGGCTATTTCAGTTGCTTCAAACTGTAGCTGTGTAGCTTGACAGAGATCATTACTGAACTATCCTAGTGCTGTAAGGTCTCTTTACTACTTGAGTGGCTCATTAGTTCATGAAACTCTTTTTTTTTTCTTTTTTCCTGTCTAAGGGAGGGGAGCATCTTCAAAAGGAACACAAAGCCCCACCTATGTGAGGTGGTGTATTAGCCAGCACATATCCCGTTTTCCCTTCCTTGTTATTGAGAAGAGCTGCCGCATGTCACAGGAACGTAGCCAAGATGCATTGTGTTTTCCTGTAGTTCGTAGCTGTTCCCTAGAAAACTAAAGCTTTCAGGAAGTGAGCTTCCTGTCAGTTTTATTTTTGTTCCATTTCACAGTTACCCCACTGGGTTTTGTGGAGCTGCTCAGCACTGCTGGCAGCCAGCGTGGTGGGTTGAAGGGAAAGCACTGATGCATGAAGCACCAAGAATTGCGCGGACTTTGTGGTGCAGATGACAGGGGGATGAGATTTTGTTCTTATTAACCTGCGAAACGCTCCTGCCCACAGTAGGTGTGTGGGGTAGTTCTCTAATAGCTCTGCTAACACAGCAGCAAAAGCAGCCCCTCTGTTCCCTGCGCTTTCCCATCGTTGCGTTTCTGCCTGTCCTGACGCGGCACGCGAGACGCGCTCGCAGCAGTGCGGGCAGCTGAGCTCCGCTCCAGCCATCTGACACTTGGCTTAAATGAACTCGGTCTTTCTCTCCTCTCTCTCCTTCTCTCTTTCAGCTTGGCAGTGACCTTGGCGGGGGCATTGGAGGAAGCCCGGCAGTAAGTGCCATTCCATTTTTTTTCCCCAATTTAAAAAGCTGCTCAGAGCTCAGGGTTTTTGAATATGACCTCACCCGTTACGTGCTGGAAGATGTTTAAATCCCTGAAGATGTTTGAAAATGGACAACTGCAACCAAAACACACAGGTCCCAACCCATGTTGCTTTGAGTCCATCCATCACCTGGGCTTTCCTAAGAGCAGCCAGGGCCAGAGCTCCTGTCTCTAACTGCTTAGCTCTTTTTTTCTCAGGGCTTATTGTTTGAGCACCAGCCTTAACCTTGGCAGTACCCCGGTCCTTATGCACCTGCTTTGGCAGCTGAAAGGCCAAGGATGCTTAACTCTCTACTCACAAAGTCTATTCTGTTGTAACCCTAACCCAGTGTCACCACGGGCTTGCCTGAACTCAGTGCTTTCCTCCTTCCAAATACCACGTAAGATTTTTTTTTTTTCCCCCTGGATGTCATGATCAGGTGCTCTGAGCTTTCCTACGATGCTGAACTCTGCCTGCCACCAGCCTCCCCTCTGTGCCTGTGCTTAGTGAGTGTTTTAGTACTTAGAGCGCTTGCTGAGGACATGGGAGACTTGGAGGCTGTTTCCAAAGCACCCTTGGCTTCAAATGCGTGCCAGCTTCTTCCAGGAAAGCAGAGGAAAAGGATGCAAGGTGACTTGGAGATGCAATGTGCAGCAGGGAGTGTGCCTCCAACCCACACCCAAATGCAATCTCCTGGAGAAAGCTCCAGTCCCTCTTCCCAGGACTCTGTAGCCAGTAATTCAGAGAGGAAAGAATACTCAGTTCTGGAATGAGAGCTTTTCAGAGACCCTTGTTATGGCTGCAGTCATTCTCTCTCCTTCTTTCCCTGTGAATCTTGCATTCCTTTCTAACTTCAGCACGAGGGCAGAGGAGAGCCGGTGGTACAGTATAGCTGTAGCCCCCAGCAGTACACACCAGGACAGGAGGGTCACTTCCTCCATAGAGATCTCGCCTACAGAACCAGGCCTCTGCCTTCCCATAAACCCACCACACTGTTCTGTAAACCCGCCAGCCCTCCCTGTCCCAAGGGTGGGTTCCTGAACACAGAACAGCAGTGAGACTTCAGCCCCAGACTAGTCACCGCTGTCTGCTGTTGTCTGCCTTTAGTCATTCTGCCTCTTTCTGGGCAGCTGACTGGGTGAATCCTGTTCTCAGCCACCTAATTCTTCCTGCTCACAGTAAAGAGAACGTGGAACCCTGACTTGAGTGTGACTGTCCCACCTGGGGCTGGGCACCTAAAGGTTAATATTTCAGGTTTGATGCCCTTGTTTTAAGTCCTGAGAGGGAAGGACTGTCCTTGCAGACATGTCTTCTGGCAGGCAGAGACAGCTAGTTCTGCTTCATGTAATGAACTTTTTGGACCACACTGCTGAGAATGCAGAGCTCTGGCTTTGGGTGGGAGTATGCAGTACGGTCATGACTCCCTTGCTATCTCTGGATATGCAAAATCTTGCAGATTCCTGAAGACTGTCATAGTTGGGGGAAGATTTGAAGCCTTTTTTTCTTCTCCCTAGGTTTATGTAGGTTAGATGCACAAAGCATATTGTCTTCATGAGAAGGAGAGCTGGAGAAGAAAGATTCCTCTACAGTGGGAATAGATAACTGGAGCTATAAAAAATGATGTGAAAGCTATTGCATGGTTGAGGTGACAGCCGAGTGTAGGGATTAGTTGCCAAGAGCTTTGGAATTCAGATGCATTATTTAGCACTATTGATAATTCAGCAGGGAAACTGCAAATGGCTTTAAAATATTTAGGATATTGCCTGAGTTCATGCTTTATTTAATAAATAGTGTTCTTGGTATATTGTGTTCATCAGTGCCTGTTCTTTCTGACTTCTCCAGGTGGGGCAGACCTACATTCCCTCTTCCGTGCCAGCCACCTTTGCCCCTTCACCCACCCCAGCAGTGGTGAGCAGTGGACTCAATGATCTCTTCGAGCTCTCGTCCGGTATAGGCATGGCTCCTGGAGGATATGTGGCTCCAAAGTCTGTACGTAAGGAAAAAGAACGTCCTCAGTATGTTGCCTTACCTTAGGCTACGAGAAGTCTGAGTTTCCTTGCTTGCCCTATGTACTGTGGGTCTGTGGTGTTATTGGGGTACTCAGTTCAACTCAGTCCCATTAGGGATGCTCCGGATTTTTCCCAGGCAGCGTAACAGTGTGTTGTAGACCGTTAGTTGTTAGTTACAGACTTCTGGTTTTTTAGCAGTTTCCATTTTTTGCCCATAACAATATTATTCCAAAGAATGGCTTATGTAAGATATGAGAATTTCAGTTTTGTCAGAGCAGCTTTCCTGGAGACCTACTTCTTAGCAACATTCCCCAGGAAACTGAGGGCAGGATACAGTTTGCTACAACTTTCACAGAAGATTCCTTTAGTTGGAGGAATCCAACGTGACAGCAAAGATAAAATCATGTGATTAGGATGAGCATGCCTCAGTGTCATGCGGATAAATGCTGTTAGTGACAGAGATCACAGATGCACTGACTGAAGCGTGATTAGTCTGAAGGGCTCGTGAGATGCAGGACATGGTTCTGGTAATAGGCTCTGGAGCAGCCACAGTTTGCTCAAGGTTGACCTTCCATGTCTGAAAGGGAGTAAACAAAAATTAGCACTCTTATGAAATAACCAATGGACAAATAAACTAAAGTCATCCTATGAAATCCAGGATCTCAAGGTACTGCAGAGCATACTCAAAGGTGTTGGTCCGTAGCTGCTTGCAAGTATTACACCATGTATAAGATCAAGTATGAAAGAACTCAATAGTTTTGAGCTAAATACTTCATTTTAGACCCCTCAAATCTGAGTCTGCATTTTTCTCACAAAGATGATTTGGGAATCCAGAACCTGAACAGCAATAGTATCAGCGCTGTGACTTTTATGTGGTTCTAACTTTCGTGTTGTCCTGCCTCTAATAGCCCAACAGATCCTTGGAGAAGCCTGTCCATTAGCAGACGTGTAAGTCTCACATTAGTGTGATGGGGACAAGCTTTCACTGAGTCTTGTGCATACCAGTGTTAGAGTATATTTGAAATCTTATGAGTGCCGTGAAGAAATACGGATTAGGAGCAGCAAGCTTGTTTCTTATTGGTGAACTTGATCCTTTCAACACCCATATCTTATCTTCTCTGTAGTGTTTCTTTATCATTTGTGGGGTTAAAGTGCCATTGTAGCTGGATTTCCAAACTTGGCACTTTGCTGTTATTTGGAAAACAGCTTGTTTCTTATCTTCAGGCCAGGCTTCTCATGCTGAATGACATCTCTTGTGTTCAAGGTTTGGCTGCCTGCAGTGAAGGCTAAAGGATTGGAGATCTCTGGCACATTCAGTCACAGGCAGGGCCACATCTACATGGAGATGAACTTTACCAATAAGGCTTTGCAGCACATGACTGACTTTGCCATTCAGTTCAACAAGAACAGGTAAGAAATGAATACACTCTGTCAGCTGTGTTAAGTGCTCCTGTGAAAGGAATCTGTGTCTACACTGCTAGATACAGAGAGGACTTTTCTGGTAGAATATAGTTGAGTCATGGAAACAGCTGGATGATACAGCCTGAACTCTCGATCACACCACAGTTGTGTGAAAGGGCTGAAAATACAGACTGATAAATCTGTGAGTAAACAGGCGGCAGACAGTCCCATCATTCTCCTAGCTCTGAAACAGCAGCTGCCCCATTTAATCTCTGCAGAGTTTTAAAGCAGCCTCCTGGCAGCCTTAGACAGGTTAGTGGTTTTATAGCCAGGAAGTGCCCTGAGGAAAGTAAGAGCATAAACAGGCAAGCATTTGAGCTACATGAGTATCAGTCTGTAATGCCTCTGCCTCCTGCCTTAATTGCTGTGCTGCCCCTCAGACTGTCTGGAAGTGTGGGTCTCATTAATAAACCTGTTCGTCAGTGAAGAGGTTGCGAGGTAGGAGCCTGTGGCACATGTTTTTCCTGTAATTGGCAGCAGAACAGTTTTGTCAGGAGGAGCAACCACTTGAATGTTTAGAGCATACAGGTTGTTCTCAGAAATGCATCTCTGCCGAAAGAGATGACATGGCAGTACAGCCACGGCGTCTTCCCACAAATCCCCTTCTCGGAGCTTATCATGTGGCTTGCTGTATGTTATCTTGAGCAAGGACCAGGCTAGTTCTTATCAAGACTGTAAAGAATATCTTGTGACTGAAATGTTCCCCAGATTTCTTAATATCCCTTCACTGGAAAAGGGTTCTCTTAACTAAAGATCTGCTGAAACCATCTCTTTAATATCACTGTTAGCCTTGCAAATTTGGGTTTTCTTGGGACGAATAATATTTACTTACAAAAGACATTATGCTAAGTAAGTCTTAGTAAATGTTCTCCCTGGACTGTTGTATTTTCTGGAGAGTTTTGCTAAGCTGCTATATTCAAATGTTTCATGCGAATTGACCTGGAAAAAAGCAGTTTTGCTTGTGGTTTTTTTCCCCATACATCAAGCTGTGTTATAGCCACACCTACATGATACTTCTCAAAGATGTAAGAAGTTTGAATACTGTACAGTAAACCAGCAGTTTCTCCTTTTTGCAGTGTATCAGCACATGCTCCATGTACAGTCTACTACTGTTTACTCTTCTACAAATCCTGTTCTCCTGTCACAGCTTTCCACTGTAGCGGGTGCACTGGGAAGAGGTGCAGTGGGCTGGCTCTTTAGGTTTAAATATTAAGGTTTGTGATTGGAAAGTTCCTTTTGCTTTTCCGCCTTTCCTGCTGCTACTAATCACATTCACTGCAGTGTTGGGATAAAGCATTAAAAAAAAAATACAGGAAAGCTAGAGCTCTGGAGTGCTTTAGTACCACAGCCACTTAGTCGCAAAATGTGTCTTTCTTTTCTCCCTGAGTCTAGGGGAAAACACTAGGGCTTATGTTCCCCAAGGTGAAATGGCTGCAGAAGGGAAATCACATGGCTAGACCCTTGCTGAGAAAATTCTTATTTCGGTTCCCTGGAGCTGAAAACTATGGAGAACAAAGGATGGGGCATCGTCTGGTTTCTGAAAGAGTGACATACCCAATAAACATGTGGCTGACTCTGCAGAGACAGTATCATTTTCTAGTACGTAAAATAAAAATACACACCTTTGTTCTTGTAAATGCTCCATCACCTCTGAGCTAATGTGAATTGCGTTAGAGAAACGCAGTCACAAGTGGCCACTAAAGCTGTCCTATCCATCTGCTTTCGAAAAGAAGCCAGTACACAGTACAGAAGTGTTACGTTAAATGTTAGCTGCTTTTCCTCCTCTTCACACTAGGTAAAGGTGCCTCTGGAATAAAATGGCTTTTGGACTGAATGGGCAAGTAAACATTCACTTTGCTCTGGTGGTATACATCCCCAGCTGAAGGAGTCTCAAACCCAGGCAACAGAGCCAGGCGCTGTCATTTGGGACCAGACAGCTGGCTGCGTTGATTCATTTGTTCTACAGTGCTCTATTACAAACCACATACTCCTCCTTGGCGATGTGTTTGTTCTCAGTTGGCTCCAGTCCCTCCGTCGATGGCTTCCGATGATATAATAGGCATGCAGTGTGTGTTATACTCTACCTCTAGTGCTTTGTAGCTCTGTGAGAGAGCTCACAGGCCAGGGACTGAGTCCAGGTGCCACTGCTTGCTGGGCAGGCTGCTGCTCAGCACAAAGACCAGTGCTGCACGGGTAATGGAAGAGTTCCCTGATGCTGGTCCTTCTGGGCAGGTTGGTGGATGTTGTCAGGAAGACTGACCTGATTAGGTTTCCTGTGCCTTATCCTACTCTGAGTGTCTGCTGTGGTACACTTTGAGACCTGTGTTCCTCCCCTGGAGTAATGGCAGGGCAGCTCCGGAGTAACAGGCCCTTGTGCTTGGCAAAAGGGGAAGAGATGTTGGGCAATGCAGTGCTGCTCTCATCACCTCTGTTTTCCTCTTGTCCAGCTTTGGAGTCATCCCGAGCACTCCACTGGCCATTCACACACCTCTGATGCCAAACCAAAGTATTGATGTCTCCCTGCCCTTGAACACTCTGGGACCAGTCATGAAAATGGAGCCTCTGAACAACCTCCAGGTAAGGATTGTCTTGTTCTGGGTAGAGGAGGATCAGCAGGTTCAGTCCAATTTGTTTGGCTCAACGCACTGTGGTAAGGCTCTAGTAACAAAATACCACATGTGTAGGGTAAGCAGGCAGACTTCATCCATGTGGACCATGAGTCTGGCCAAAGCTTCCTCCTCCTTTTTCTAGTCTCTTTTGGGAAGACTGAAGTAGACACTTCTTGAATTTTGTGAGTTTGCCTTTTTGAGCATCTCAAACCCACCCCTTGCATCTATCTGTGTAGGTTAAGGTCTTTGCTCCAGTAACTCTATTCTGTAAACTGGGCCTGAGGTTTAATTGGTTTTATGAACTGGAGCTGGTCTGAAGAGAGGTCAGGTCTGTGGTGGAGCAGGCAGCGAGAGCAGACAGCAAGAATTGAGGCAATTAAAGGAACTGCAGGAAAGATGGCAACTGCTCAGTGATTAATATTTCTCCAGTGCTCTTAACTTCCAGGGTGCTTTACAAAGGCATTGGCACATCCCTGGCCAAGATAGCTTAATCCAATGCAAACGAGCTGAGTTCCAGGAAAGGCAGGGGGGACGTGACGTAAGCAACCAGCGTTTCACTAATGATGCTGTGGGTGCGTGTTGTCCGTTCCCTAAAAGAGGATTTTTATCAGATTGGGTGGCCAATCTGATAAAGGCACAACAGATCCAGGGAGGTGTTCCCCTCCAGTTTAGACTGGAGATCCCCTCCATCAGTCCTGGCATGCCTCAGGAGCAGTGGTCTTGAAGTACTCATCAGGCAGAGGTTCTTCCTGGAAGGCAGCTCTTCCCTATAGCTGCCATGAGCAGCCACGCCGTGGAGCGGAGCTCAGCGGGCGACTCCTCTGCTCTGTGTGGCCGGGTCCTCCAGGATGATTTTCCCAGTATCCCAGAAGGGCAGTTAGCTTGCACTGTAGCATGTCTTGCTGGCCTCAAGCCCTCAGGGGTTGGAACTAGTTTGGGTTGCTGTAGCGTAGCATCCCATAGAGGGAAATGTTTTGAAGCAGCTCACTCTTTTTAGATTAAGAGAATGCGATGGAAGTTACTATTTATTCTGCATGAGCAACTGTTTTTTCCCTTCTTTTGACTTCCATTCTGGGGCTTATGACTTATTGATGAGTCTTTGGGCAAACAGCTTGAAATAGCTTCTCTGGCGCTCAAACGAGCAGTCCTACACTCCGGCTCTGAGCTCAGTCATGCGATGGGGGAGCGTGCGGACAGTGAATGAATTACATGTGCTTGTCTTCCACAGAGGGCCCTTTCAGCCTGTGGAAAAGCTGGATTCCCTCTGCATCCAGGTCACGAGGATGTGATAGCATCATGGCATTTGGGTCAGCTGTGGTGAAATCTGCCTCCTGCTCTGAAGGAAATTTGGAATAGTCTAGGAGGTGACGGTCCTGATCTGCCTCCAGAACACTGGGGACTCTCTCAACAAGGCATTCTCAAGATGCTGCTTCCTTTGATCAGGAAGCAAGTGAAGTATCTGGGTTATTAAATCTCTAAAGGAATCAGAACACAGTTTTTCTTGTAGCATCTTCTGCTAGAACAAAGCAAAGAGAAAACATGCGAGGAAACCTCCAGCCACCTTCTATTGAGACAGCAGAGCATTCATTAGTGCCAGACTTAGTTGCTAATTTGCTAGCACTCTCATTGCCATAGAAGTTGGCTGCCCTTTTACAATTGGGGAAGCTGCCATATGGAGTAATAGTATATTTCTCTGCAAAGAGTTGAATCATGATAGCAGATGCCAAGTTAAAAAGAGCACTCCCCTTACTTTTTTGACAGCAGTGGGTCTGATGGAGATCTGTCATTGCCCTGACAGCCAAGACTCTGGTTTTGTATTTTGAGCTCATGTAGAAATTATCTGTCTTGAAACATTCAGAAATCGTTTTGGTGACCTACTTAGGGAACAATTTATAGCACAATATGGGAGTAGAGAATACAAATGTTCCTGTATTCATTGAAGAACCAAAACACTCATCAAGCTGAATTTGCTTAATGCATTTTTTTTCTGAGCAGGGGAACATTGAAGTGTGTGCAGAGCTGGTTTGAACCTGAGGACCTTATGTTCATCTCCTATTCTGGTGGGGTGTTTTTGTTTTGATAACAAGAAAAATAAGTCCTGAACTAACCAAACTGATAGCTTTCAACTTTTTGTCATGTTAATTAGAAACTTCAAAGACTAGTTGTACATTCCTTAGGCAACTATTGCAGAAGTAACAAATTCAAGTCTTGTTCAGGTTATTTTTATTACAATTTCTATTCTTTCACCCGATACAGCTGGTTTAATCTTAACATTTATAATCGTGGAAAGAAACGAAAATATTTGACAAGTTAACAAAAAAGCCATATTTACAAGAAGATGAGGAAAACTGAAATATTTTCAGAAGCTTACTCGGGTGAAATCTTTAAGGTCCCTTCCAGCCCTAACCATTCTATGATTCTATGAAATATAATGATGGCTCCCAACTGAAGAGACTTCTGTTAGCCAGTCACCTTGCATCTTGTGATAATGAATAACAGGCTTCTCCCTCCCTTCCCAAAGTAGTGATGATGGTTTGACTGGTAATCTGACTGGTTGACTCAGATTGAACACCCAGCCGAGTACATCAGAGTTGGACTGGGCACAAACCCTGTAGGGCTGAACAGACTCCATCTCTGCTCTCTGGTTCATCTTTTTTACTTCTTGCAGATCAAAAGGTGCTGTCAGACTGCCTTTGGAGTGGGCCTGTTGCTAAAGGAAATCTGGCTTAGTTATTTGTGCACTGCTGACTTCTGCTGGGGGACACTCCTGCAGTCCTTGTCAGCCTTTCAGGGGTTACCTGGCACGTGTGGGTGCCGTGGTTCCCCTGCGCAGAGCTGCCTTGGCATGGCACTCACAAGCCCGAAGGTGTGTGAGAGGCTGTGTTCAGCTTCGTGAGTATTTGATAGCCACGGCTCATTTACCAGCCAGGGAGAAGGCTCCGGTGGTTGTACAGGCTTGCTTGGGTCCTGCAGTTGCCTTTCACAGTCAAAGCGGTGAAGCCCCTCTGTTGACGTGCAGGCTGTCAGGCTTGTACCTGCTGGAAGAGCTGGGGTGGATGAGGTAGCTTTGGCACTGTGCACTCTCAAAGAGGAGAGTAAGTTCTGAAATAAGGACTTGCATTGATGAGGAATCTCCTTTCCAGATATTTCTTTGGTTTCGAGTCAAATTTGGAATAAGAAAATGTCTGGGATAAAAGCCTTTGCATGCTAAAGAGAACTGCTGTTCCTAATAAATGGCCTTTCAAGGGCTGTGACAGCAGAATACCCAATTTGTTCATTTGGGTGCACATGAATTGCTTCCTAACCCTGGAAAGGGGTGAAGTGGAGCCAGCCTGCTGAGGGCGTTTCAGAGCTCAGGCCTGGCCTGTCATGGCACAAATACAACAGTCCCCTCTGTGAGATGGTAACCACTCGCAGGAGACGATACAATCGAAAAGAAGCTGCAGGGACTCTGGGAGCAATAGCGAGCCTGCCCGAGCCGGAGCATCACCATCCTCTTGGGATCCACATTCGAAATTGGCAATCAGTGTGTTGCATTCCCCAGCATTACCTGCTGTCAACTCTAGGGATGTTTGTTGCAGCTACTGAGCAAGCAACTGAAAGAAGCATAGCTTCAGTTTTCCAAAATGACTGTGAAATGATCTGGCGAGTATTGAAAGGGAAGGTTCTGCCAGCTGCATTTCTTCCTGAAAAGTGACACTTGGAAGCACAGGCCTCCACCTTGCTGCTAAGCAGTGTGAGGTGCAGAACATTTTTCTTTCTTCCAATGAGTTTGACAAAACATTTCTGTGAAGGCACATGAAGATGCAGCTTTTTCATTGAGAAGAGATGGGTCTTGCTAATGCACTAGATCATGCTTACCCTTCCCCGCTCAGTTCTGCTGTAACTCACCTCTGCTCCTCCCGTCTGCAGCGTCTCGCTTGCAATGCAGAACCGCTGGAGCCCTCATTCATCAGAAGTGTTAATGTATCTCAGGTCACAGATGCAGAGCTCTCGGTACTTGGAAACAGATTTCACATATTCAACTCTCCATGAAAACAAGGCTGAGAATTGATGTGAGCAGCGAGTCCAGCCAGCAGATGTTCTCCCTTTGGAGGCTGCTTGATAAATGGCACAATATCTACCCCTCTGTGAGCTGTGTCAGAATTACTGGACCAACCACAGAACAGCCTTGGGTAGCTAGATGTGGAAGGTGCTTCTTTGGGTTTGTTGCTTACCTTATTTTTTTAACAGCCTCTACTGGTGAGAGTCATATTCCAGCAAACAGGAGACCCCCCCTGGGAGCTCCCCAAGTTAAGGACTCTGATCACAGCTTGTCGTCTGCGGCCAGTTCCTGGCTTAGCTGCGGAAAGCTGTTGGCTAGCCGATTAAGGGCAGGTCTGCCACATGGTACAGCACATCTGATAAAACCTGCATTTTGAACTCCAAGTACAGGCAGGCGCACACAGGAGCGCAGCCCTCGCAGTAACTCCCTGTTCCCTGACCGTTGACGTGGGCAGCATGCCCAGCAGTGACCGTGCAGCCAGGGACGCAGCACCCAGCCTCACTGTCTGCACCCAGCTCTGCTGCCCAGGCTCGAGGCTTGTGTCTGTAGGTCGAGCATCCGACTGGCAGCAGCTGTCAAGCGTCCGTAGGATCTCAAGAACCCTACCTGTCAAACACAATTAAGTGAAGTAGGTAGCACTCCCTGGGGGCATCTGACAGCTAGAGCTGCAGACTGTCACAGAATAAACCATGACCTTGTGCTGGCAGACGTAGAAAAGACTCTGCAGAGGAGAGTTCTTCTTGCCTTAACAGTTTGGCTGTTAGCAGGCTCTAAAGCAAAACCCAACTTAAAGTGAAGCCCTAATTTAGTGTATGTGCTAATGGGTTTCCAAGTGGGTATGTTGTGTACTTTCTGCTGATGGAAAGCATCTGTGTTGCTTTCAGACTTGACTTTGAAAGTCAGTTCTTATGCTCAAGTCTGGGATTTGAAGTATCAGAAACCTACACCATCAAAGAAAATAACTTAGCAATGCTCTTACGAGGTACCTCTGCTCAAAATACCGTGTGTTGGCTAGCAAAGAGTTGCACTGCAAGAAGGGACATCAGAAGGGTGCTCGTGCTGCAAGCTCGTGAGCAAATACATTTCAAGGGTTGTTTCTAGAGGTGCTGCTTCCTCTAGTCAGATCCGTGAACAAGACGTACATGATTTGGAACCCTGTGCCAGTTTTCAGTGAGCTCACACCTTTTCAGCAGTGAAGCATCACATGAAAATCTGGCACCTGATGACTTTCATCACTCAGAAGCTTTGTTGTCTGCTTGACTAAATTCACAAGGTAGTAATGTTATTTTTTTTTTTCCCCTCCTTTCAAAAAGATCACAGATGAAAAGCCATTTTTATTTAAAGTGCCTCTGTTTCAACTTTCAGATGTCTGAAGCTCTTGTTAAAGGTTTAATAGTCCCTGTCCAGGTCGGCAGGTTAAAGCTGCAGAGCCACAGGCAAAGCTAGTCGGGACTGGAGGATTTACTGAATGCAAG
This sequence comes from Eurypyga helias, assembly GCF_000690775.1. NCBI lineage: Eukaryota > Metazoa > Chordata > Aves > Eurypygiformes > Eurypygidae > Eurypyga > Eurypyga helias. The sequence continues at coordinate 61,404 of NW_010263092.1, forward strand.
TGGAGGTTCCTTTTGAGTATGTCAAACCTGGAGAGACTTCTCAACTACTGGTATCGCTTTAGATGTCGTTGATTGTCTCCGGTCCATGTTCCCACCTAAGGAGCAGTGGATTTTTTTGGCGAGTGGCTGTTAGCTACTCAGTTTCTCCTATGCATTGCTGTGGATCTGCTTTCTGCCTACATCTGCTTTTGTAGCCTGTCGGATGGCATTGGCTGCTCCTGCTGTGGCAGTGCAGAGGTTGAGGTGTGCCCTTGGAAAGCTGTCATCAGCTGGCAGGGCCTCTTAGCCTCTTCTTGGTACAGGTTTTCCTCTGCAGGTATATGCAGGTGGCTTTTCATGAACCAGATCTTGGGAACCGCAGCGCTAACAGTGCCTGCCTGGCTGTTTGGGGGAAGTATGTGGTGTTGCACGATGGAAGCTAGTCTTGAAAAGCTTATCAGTCTTTCTCCAGTGCTGTAGGTTTAAGGAGACTGTAGCTTTTTCCTTTGCTGTTTGCAAAAGCTATTTGTAGCAGCTAGTTTCTGCATCGTTCCAGATACTTGCAAGGTGACATGTGATGTCACCATTACTGAACTGATGATGCATTTTGGGAGGAAGGCTGGCATGTAGCTTGCTTTCCTTTGCTGGGAAGAAATTGCACTTCAGAGCATCTTAATTGGGTAGCTCTCCAGAGTATAGCCAAAGCAGCTTACTCAGTATGTTTCTGCAGAGTTGAGAAGCAGGTCAGCAGATACCTTTTTATAGCATTCTTATAACTGCAGTGACAGGGTTAGCATATTAATTTGGAGTGTGCCTCTAGAACCGTGACTGGAGAGAAAGCACTGCTTTCCAGCCCCTCTCGTAAGAAACTGCTGTTGTATGGCAAGAACAATTAGCTACAAAAGCTAAATAATCTCTGTTGTTCTAAGGCAAGGCAATTAATCATTAAATCATAGTTGGAAAAGATCGTAGGTCACGCAGTGTAGTCCCTGCTATGCTTTGTTGTTTTGCTACAGTTCCTCTTACTGAGAGCATTGTCAACCCTGATTTTAAATACTCCAAGCACTGGAGCTTCTCTTCCTCAGGAGAATTTTGTGCTGCTTAATAATTCTCACTATTGAGTTTTCCCAGACGTTTAGCCTAAATTTTTCCTCTTCTGGCTCATCTCCATGACTTACATCCAGGCATAGCATCTGGAATGGCTACACTGCTGTCCCTTCTCCAGCTCTCCCCTCCCAGACGCAGAGGTGCGTTTTTGGCTACTCATCCAGTCTGTTCAATCACATTTTGCAGAGGTGAATCACTCAAGTCCAGCCACCAATCTGGTTTTGCCCCCCTGCCTTCGTCCCTGTAGCTCAAACACTAGACGTTCCAGCTTGCGAGTGTGACGCCAGCAATTGAAGCATGTGACAGCTCCTCGTCACAGAGGACCATTTCCTTTTTTTTTTTTTCCCTAGGTTGCACCATAATTTACGTGGGTTTAGCGATCTTTAAACTAATCCCTTCTTAAGCTGGTTTGCACTGTGGGAATTAAATATAAGCTCCTACCTCTAGTGCTGGCTGAAAGTAGAAACCCCACAGGCTGTCACATCTACCATTTCGCTGTTCTTTGCGCTTCTGGGACCTTCCTAGTTGCTAGAAGGGTGTGTTCAGGAGCTTGATCTACTACTTGTCCTCTGGCTCGCGTGGATGTCTAAATGAGCTGACTTGGGTCTGAATTCTCTGGTTTATTCCTCTCTCTTGTCTATCTGCAGCTGTTTTTACCAACATTTGGGAATGTCCTTCTAAACCTGCTGCTACAGAACAATGGATTTTCTCAGCAGGACACTAATATATATAATTATTAATGTGAATGGAGTTTGTCTTGACATAAATCTTTGTAGCGGCAGTTTTATTTCTTTGGTTCAGCGTTTAGCACGATCTGCTCTGTGTTTCAGCTGGGCTTCAAACTGAAGAACTCCTGGCATTTTTCAAAGCAAGTAGGAGCTCAAATGGCTGCTAAAATTCCGGGCTCCCCACATGACCTCAGTTCTAGGTCTCTTAGAGGCTGTTTCCTTCATTGCGAGCAACGGCAGGTGTCTGCTGACCTGCAGTGCCGTGACAGGCTATCGCTGTGCGGGGTGATGTGAGGAGGGCGTGAGAGGCATAGAAATAAAGCCCAGAGCTACCTCCTTCTGTGCTGTATTATGACTGTACGTTTTCTCAGACCTCTAATTTACTCCTGCTGGATGGTCAGCTCTCAGCCTAGGGGAAACTGAAAGTGAGGTTGCTCTCTCTGTTAGCAGAGATTAGTTAGTAATGGGGTGAGCCTGTGTGATGAAAAGCAATCCAGTGCATCTCCCTGGCTGGTAGAGCTTAATGACACCAAGAATTAAGTCTTTTGTCAAGTGATCTTTTTTTACCTGCCCTGATTGCTCTGTAGCAGGGCTTTCTTCTTCCAGGTATCGACACGTGGCACATGTTCGCTGTGTAACTTTCACAGAGGTAAAGGCAGGAGACCCGGGAGATGTTGCAAGGAAGATGCAGGCAATGGACACACTTCAGGCTGTCTAGAAAGTGTCCGGGCTGAGATAAGACTAATCATGGAGTCTGCGTGTTCAGACATGACTGAGCTGGGGTGGAAATAAGGAGTACACAGGGGTTTGGAGCTAGGCAATTGCGAGAGTGAGATGGCAAAGGGGCGATGGAGAGCTCGTGTGCAGTTTGACAGGCATGATAGTAGCTGTGTGCAGCCAAGAGATACAAATGTGCCTCGGAGGTGGAAGAAGCGAGGGGAGGGAGAGGCTGCATGAGAGCAGAAAAGAGCAAGGACGCTGGCTGTGTCCCCATCAGTGCAAGTGGCTCTGAAGCAGATTGGCTTATAGGAGAAGACTGAGCAGCTTTTAGTGAAAATGGGGTGAGCGCAGAGAGGTGGGACTGGTCCTTGTCAGAAACTACCCAGAAGCTCAGTAGCATCTCTCCAGGTAGTCTCATGTTCAGAGCCGGCCTCCGCTCAGAGAGAGCGCTCCAGGGTGCACAGGCAGGTGATGAGACTGCCTAAAGTCGTGGGATCCCTTTGGACTTCCAGCTGGTAGAGATTCTCTAACCCCCCTATTTCTTCTATAACAGGTGGCTGTGAAAAACAACATCGATGTCTTTTACTTCAGCTGCCTAATTCCTCTCAATGTCCTTTTCGTAGAGGATGGCAAAATGGGTGAGTGCTTTTAGGTCTGCAGTCAGCCTCCTTCAGCCAGACTGTGCTAACAGTGCCCAGCTGGATGCAGTTGTCCCACGGCTGAGAATTACGTGTGCTTGGCCATGATCTTCCTCCCAGAGCATCTCGGCGGCCTGAAATGGCCTGTAGTGGTTTGGTAGCCTGTCCCTGTTGTCCTGCAGCTCCAATAGTTACCAGAACCCAAGTCCTCTGCCCTGATTCTTTCTGACAGACAAGGGGTGAATCAGTTTTCTTTTAAGCTAACTGGGTGGGGGGGGGGGGGGGGTTTGGGGTACTCAAAGGGGTCTAGGGTTTGCCCTCATACCACTTCCACTGTAACTCATGTGTTCCTGGTCACCTTTATTAAATTGTTGTTTGAATTGGCTAGGAGGTAGGTTGAAAAGCAGCTTTCACTGTAACATAATCCTTAATGTGTGGGACTCCTTCCTTCTTGTCAAATCCCACCTGTTCATAATCCCTCCCCATAAAGAGCTCATATGGTTTGGGGGCTCCAAAATCCATCAGAGCTTTGCTGCTTTCACGGTGAGACTGAGGTGGTTATGGAAGAAAATCCTGGGTCTGACCACAGCAGGGCAAAATGTGACCAAAAGATCTTTTTTGTCTCTACCTTGTATCATTCTGTGGTGAATTAATTGATGTGCTGGTCCTGTGAGGATCCAGGAGTGCTGATTGTCTTTTGTTTCTAGAGCGCCAGGTCTTCCTTGCAACGTGGAAGGATATTCCAAACGAAAATGAGCTGCAGTTCCAAATTAAAGACTGTCACCTGAATGCCGGTGAGTAGCTTAATCCTGCTGTGCTGAGACCACTCTGATGTATGGTCACCAGACATCACGTTATTGACAGCATTGTCTGTGGCTAACGGACAGATGGGTGTTGCGCTTAGGAACAGAACAGCCTTGGATCCCAGGGCTTGTTTCAGTAAAAACTTTAACTGGGTCCCCATAAAAGCACATCTAAAATCCCAGATTTTAGATTTTTACCTGTCTGTGTCTTCCTTTCGTTGTGGACGTTGTATTCTTTTTTTTCTCTCTGTACTTTGTTTCTCTGCGAAGTGGCTCTTTTAAACAGAGCTGGATACGGAGTTGGGGCTGTACAGCAACCCTGTCCTGCCACTCTGTGTCAGGCATCGTGTCCCAGCCCTGACTTAACCTACTGCATCTTCCTGGGTCAGTCACTTCACCCTTCAGCATCTGCTTTCTTCTTTCTGTTGTGAAGGAGTAACCCTCCGCAGGGTTTTGACATCTGTGGAGGACGGGCCGTGTGGGAAGTGTTGGTCTGCTGCTGTTAGCTGCCATATTGATCCATTTTGATCACGCTGTCTCGTTCAGGTCTGTGTTTAGTCTAGTTGCCTCTGTGAGCATCCTACTTGGATGTATGACCTTACTACTGCAGAAGGATGAGGGAATGTAAAAAGAAAAAAAAAAGTGGAATGGGGCCAGCGTAGCAGCTTTGCTCCTGTTCAAGAGGTTCTGGACAGGAGCCAAGTGATTCTACCGTAAAGCTGCTATGTTTCACGGAGGAAAAACCCCGTAACCTTTTTATTCGCTCGTGTCTGCTGTTACACAATGAACACCTTGCTTCAACTGCAGACAGAAACCATGGGTCTCTTTGTACTCATAATTATTACTATTTTGGAATATAAAAGATGGAGCATGCAGGAGGGGGAAAAGACAGCAGCTGTTGGACCTTATGACTTGATTTCACTGTGGGGTTTCAACTGAGAACAACCTCTGCACCTCCCCCAGCCCTCCCTCTGCTCCCGACTGAGCTTGGCGTAGCCTCTGCCCCTGCGCTGCAGTGCTGCCGGGAAGGCCTTCTGCCCCCGTAGCCTCTGCCCCTGCACTGCAGTGCTGCCGGGAAGGCCTTCTGCCCCTGTAGCCTCTGCCCCTGCACTGCAGTGCTGCCGGGAAGGCCTTCTGCCCCTGTAGCCTCTGCCCCTGCACTGCAGTGCTGCCGGGAAGGCCTTCTGCCCCTGTAGCCTCTGCCCCTGCACTGCAGTGCTGCCGGGAAGGCCTTCTGCCCCTGTAGCCTCTGCCCCTGCACTGCAGTGCTGCCGGGAAGGCCTTCTGCCCCGGCCGTGCCCTGACTGTGCCGCCCGCAGCTCTTCGCATCGCAGATCGGAACCGTTCCGGACTCTTGCTTGGCCCTGGGCTGTTGGGGGCTGGTTAGCAGGGGGTGTTGTTGGGAGGAAGAGGGGGTGTACCTGGCTGGGAGGGTGAGCTCTGGCCACCTTACAGGCTGGCCCGTGCTCCCTTCTCCATCCAGAAGATGTGGGCTGACCAGCAGTGCTCCCCATTCAGGAAGTGTTTGCCAGCTACAGACCAGACCGCTTGCCCAGGCCTGCTTGAATTGGGATGCTTGGTGGAGAACATGCTGCTGGCTCGCAGGGAGAACACGGGAACGCTGAGTGGTTTCCCTGCTGTGGTATCTGCAGCCATTGCCAGGGCTTGACGAGCAGAGGCTTCTCTCGCTGCTTTAGCAAAAGCCCTGGATGCAGTGCCTGTCCCAAGCACGATCTGGCCCTTGGGATGCTCCGGGGTGTACAGGATCTGCCAGCCTCTTTGGCTTATGAACAGGAGAAGGTGGGTCATGTCTCATAAACAGATTTCAAACACTTCTATCTGCTGAAGCTTCTGTTCTTGTATTTCCACTGCTGACACCACCTCCCTTTTGTGACTCTGCTGGCCATTTCCTTCCTTGACCACCTGGGCTTCGGCACGGAGCAGGCCAATAGCTTGCAAGAGGGAGAATTAGGGACATCTTATCTGCTTGTCTCAGTCCCTTGTATTTTAACTACCAGTGCAACCCCGACTCAGTTGACTGCTCAGCTTGATTTCATCTAGGCAGTAACCTCCTCTCTAGTACAGACAATCCTAAGAGCATCTAAACTGTCCATGCAAGGGTCAGCCAGGCCCCAGACCCTGTGGACACTTCCAGCATCCTCAGGGACGGAGACTTCTCGTGGTGCGTGGCAAGTGGCTGGTGGTGTGTGCCAAGGCAGAGGGCAAATAAACTGGATGGGCTGGTATAAACTGAAAGCTGCTAGTTCATACCAGAGCGAGGGTGCCTGCCTGGCCACAGTGCCGCAGTAGGGCGAGAGTCTTTCAAGATTTGCATTCTTATGTAAATGCAGTGAAAATAGCCCTGTTTTAAGACCCCTCCTTTCTTCCAAGAATAGCAGCTCTGGGTATAAAATCTTTAGGAACTTGTTCCTCGTGGAGGAAAGACTGTTTCATGTTCAAAAGCCACTCTTGGTAGCAGGTGCCTAAGCAGAATGACGCTCTCGACCTGGGCTGTCAGCCATTCTATTGTTCACCCATGAAATGCCGCCGCGTGCAGCTCTCCTATCACGGCAGAAAATAAGGTACGCAGTGGCTGCCGAGGCAGAACAAAGTCTGCAGATTTCAACAGCTCCTCACTCAAACTTAGGAGATGCTGGGTTTTGCAACCCCTGAGCACAGACGAAAAGCTTCTAAGCGCCGCCGGCTCCGCAGAGGTGTGCAGCCACTGTGTGAATCGTTATCCCTCCTCTCGCATCTGCTCGGATAAGTAATTCATGCCTAGCCTGAGCCCACCCACTTGGTGGAGAGTTGCCACCGAGGCTCTGGGATGCACGGCGCCATTCATGCTTTGGTCTAACCGATTCCAGCCCAGTGACGCGAATTTAGCTGTGAGCTAAAAATACCTCTGCTCCCAGCTGATGTGCCCTGATCTCGGCACCGGCAGGCAGCAGCGATGGAGACGGGCGTGCAGAACGGCACGTGGCCACTGCTCAGCAGAGGGCTGATCAGGAGCATGGTCCCTGCACCCTCGGTGCCTGGCTTTTCCTCTCCCAGCTGTGAAGAGCCTTTGCTTTCCCAAGCGCTGGGATCTCTGCTGTCACAGCGCCAAGTGAGAAGCGGGGATGAAGTTACACGCAGACATGCCAGAGGCCCTGCTGAGCCACTAAAACAGGGGATGCTGGTTTTCTTCAGTGGAGAAACTGAAATTTTGAAATTTCTTTCCCTTTAAACCAAAGTGGAATAGGCTTGGAACAGAGATTTTTGAGAGGGTTGGGATTTTATCCGTCAAGAAAGTAGCTTGTGAATTTCTTGTATACCCAGGGCTGTCTGTCGCTGTGCAGCCGTCACCTCACAGCACCTCCTGTGTAAACTGCAGGCTTTTCCCCAGGTTATTTCTCTTCTTCCTTCAAACAAAAAGAAGATAAACACAGTCCGTCAGCAGAGATGCTTTGGTGTGAGCCTGTGCTCCCAGGCCTTTGTGGGTGAAAGATCCATCCTGTGCCCACGAGGCATGCCAAATAGGATTGACTCAAGCTTTGATGGTTTGCAACAGGGATGGCAGAAAAAGCTCCCACCCCTGGCAGTTCAGGCCATAACAGGGCACGAAACAGCCAGAAAATCTTGGCTGCCGAAGGTAGCCCACAGCACCGCAAGCCGAAGCCTGGGATAAGGTGCCAGGCTGCAGGGTGAGGAGCAGGTACCATGAAGTGGTAGAGCTTGCCAGTGATCCCTGTCTCCAACATCTGTGTTTCCAAAAAAATCAAGTCCTGGACCCTTGAAGATATTCCCACAGTTCCCCGTGACTCAGAGATGAGTGCTTAATTCTGCATGGAGGGATCCAGGGCTCAGGTTCCCAGGGGTGAGAGCTGGCACTGGCCTGAGGCTGTTCTTTAGGGCTGGAGCCATATGGCCGTGGAGGAGCAAGTCTCTGGAGTTGTATCCTGAGGCCAAGGTGTACTTAGGATGCACCGTGCATCTTGAATTAATTAGAGCTCTGCTTCATGCATCTGCCTCTTAGGAAGAGGTTATGATAGTGCGATGGAGAAAACCATATTCAGAAATACCACTTGTAATGCAAACACAAGGTCACGGTTATACCCAGCATTCTCATCACTTAAGAATCCACTGCTAAATTAATTGGGTTTGGGTTTTTTAATGAAAATAGAAGAATCTAGTGCATGAAAATAGATTCATAGTCTGTTATAGCTCATATAATCTGGGTGCTACCGGTACAGCTGTACCAGCTGAGGTTTCCCCTGCAACCGAACATGGGCTGAAGCTCAGTTTGCCTTGTTTACACTGGTTTTTCAACATGCTAAGTTTGATTAGATTTTAAAGGACCACCACATTAAGCTAAGATATGCAAATCAGATTAGCAGGATGGTTTTCTTTTTTGAAATTCTGCTTACCCAAACACACAGAGTGAAAGAAGGCAAATGACTTGCACATGGAGATCGAATGCCATTAAGCAGGAGGCAATTAGTTGCTGTGCTGTTCAGCAGTTCTAGGAACTTTGGTTTTACTTGCTTGTTGCTGGTCCACAGTTGGGTGTGAAACAGCAGCTTTAGTGTTTGGAGTTGAAAATGCCTTTATTGGTATGCAGTGGTCACTTTGGGTTTTTTTCCCCGCTGAGTAATTTCTTAATGCTAGAACAAAGAAATTGGATTTTCTAGCTGGAAGAACCTGGGACACGATCGTATACAGGCTTCTGTTTTATTTTCTATATGTGCAGATCTGGTATCCTGAATAGAAACCAGTTCTATCCTTTTATAGAAACTATGCATATTACATGTCTTGGAAAAGAACGTACTGTCGTAATACTGACCGAGGTGCCCTCTCCACAGCGTCCACGCCTGCAGCTGCATTTGGGATTTGAATGCAGCTCTTGGCTGCATGCTCAGAACCATTTAGGTGTTACTAGAAATGGCGTGGGGCTGTTCTCAGCTGCCACAGCACAAAATATAGTGATTAAATTTTACTTCTTAATATCTAGTGCTTGTTGCAAAATGCCACAAAAGTCCAAGTTCAAAAAAAGGTATGTTGTTGGGGCTGATTCTGAGCCGTGCATGTCCTTTGTGAAAACTCCTGTTTGAGTTGGTCATCTTGGCTGTTAAATTTGGAAGTGAAATTCTTAAGCGGTGTGGGTAGAAGATTTAAGCCTGTCTTTTGCTTCACCCAGAAGGAAAATGCTGTTGAACTGGATTACTTCAGTGCAAGGGAGGGGACCTTATCCAGCTGTTCTTCCTTGCATGCCTGTCTTTCCACATGTGCTTCTTAGTTGTTGAACTGAGGTAAAGAATTCTGTTCATAAGGAAAAAGGAAAACAAACAAACAAAAAAACCCAAGCCTGACAGATGGCCTGATGTCAGAAGCTTCCCTGGCCTTGGTGATGAGGAATTTCCTGTGTCCTTGCATTGTGCTTCAAGAGGGTTTTGAGAGTAAGCATCTAGTCAGAAGAAAGAGCCCTATGGAAAGTTGCTTAGCCAGGTCAGCCATAGACTGTGCCGTTTTGCAGAAGGACTCCTGTGGCTTGCAGAGTCCCCAGACCCGCGTGTGCGAGCAGACACGTGCCCAGGCAGCGCAGCTCAGCCCTTCTGCCCGCGCTGGGCACTAAACCAGGCTTCGGTGGGTGCCACGCACTCGCTTGGGAACCAGCAGCCCCGTTCAGGGCTGGGCTCGGCACTCCGCTCCCAGCAAATATCTGCCTGCCTTCTCTTTTTAATAGCCTGTGCTGTCACATGGCATTAGGGGTCCTGCCTTCAGCCAGGCACAGCCTGGCACTGTTGCTTAGCAACTCTGCCCGATCTCCAAAATCTAAAATCCTGACTCTCTGGAGCACAGGAGGAATGGGAGCTGCTACCTGAGGGGAGAGGGGGTGGGCTCTCCTCAGTGCCCGAATCTATGCTGAGAGAGGGGGCAGGGGAAGGAGGGTGAGCATCAGCACTCCAGCCTGCTCAGGGGTGCTCCAGGTGTCTGCCTGAGACAGGGTTTTGTAGGGTTTCTTGCACTCCAGGGGGTAACTGAGGTCAGACAGGGAGGTGGAAAAGAGTCTTTCCTAGGAGTCTGCCCTGCCTTGGTTTCCCTCCCTGTACCCCCCTACAAACATGTCCCTGCAAGGAAACTTGCCCCCAGCAGAGGCAGCGGTTGTTTGGATGTTTAAACCATCGTCACATGGTTGAAGGCTTTGGCGTAAGCGTGGATGCTCTGCGGCCCATCTCGCCCACCGTGGCTCCCTGGGCGACAGGCACGCTCCCTTCCTCTGCCGTCACACTGTGTGATGGGGTAGCAGCCCCACCGCTGCCAAAATCACAGCTTCCCACTTGCAGCCTTGCTTCTGACCCTGCACCTCCGATCCCCGGGGAATGCCTTTGCTCTGACAGCATCCCTCAGCAGAGGGGCGACTGATCCCCGCAGGATACAGATTGCTGGAGAAAGTCTTCAACCCTTGCCAGCCGTTCCGTGTTCAGGATACAAGTCCACGGGGGCTTCAGACCATCGAGGTTTAACCTCAGCCTGTTAAAATTGGGCAATCATTCACATTTAATACCAACATCCCTTGCAAACAATAACGCGCTCTCTGAGCTTGTAAGAGCGTGCCTTTGCAAAGCCCTGGAGGCTGCTCTCGCTGCTGGAAGGACATGAGGAGATGGGAATTTGGGCCTCATCCCTAATGGGTGATGTCCCTGCAGTGTGGGGCTCTCCCAGCCATGCTTCCTGCGATCAGGGAACTGCTCTGCGATACCTGTTTCCCTAATCTGGAAGAGTTTGTTGTACAGAGGGGGAGTAGAGGTGGGAAGAGGAGACAGGGAATGAGGGCTTTTAAGCAAAGGATCTCATTAGTTACTTATATCTGCCAGTTTCCATAGTAACTGGGGAAGAGAGGAAACCTAAATCTGCGTGTGTCTTGGGTAGCTGGATGCCTGAACCCTCCTCGACCTGCACGCAGCCACTCTGAAGCCTGGGGAGCCTTTGGGGTTCAGCCCAGCTGCGGGCGAAGGGTCGAGGCTGCCCATGGAGATGTTCTGCAGCTCTGGTTACCTGCCCTGGGGAGAGGCAGCGGGTCCAGGTCTCTGCATCAGTGCGTGGATTTGTGGGGCTCTTCTTTCCTGCTTCTGCCATTCCCTGGTGCAGGAACAGACTTGGCTGTCCCCCCTCTAATCCCTCTGTACACCAGCACAGACTTGTGTCCATTCTACAGTCTGGCACTGGTGCCCACAGGGTAGGTGCAGGCATGGATTAGAGCTGCATGGTCGTTTCGTGCCGCTTTTCTGCTCCTGTCCTGCCCTCACGCTCCTTGAAATGGATCCCACGTTCCCAGTCTCTTGGCTTTTAGTGCAAATTGGTTTAAGGCCGCTTGTCTCCCTTGCTTTCTGTCAAAAGTGCCCGAGCTGCTGATAATGGCCCGGGATAGAGAGAGTATTCCTCCCTGGCACAGAGAGCTTGAAGGGGTTAAACTTCTGTTGGGTGCCAGGAAGGGGAATTTACCAGTGAAGATTATCGGGTGTGGAGTCGTCCTCCCTGAGCTTTCCACCCATAGTGGGAATGTGCCCCTTTTATGGGCATCCAAAGGCTGAGGTTTGCCCTGCTCTGTGGTGAGAAACCCCATGGCATCCAGAGGCCGCTGGTTTGGGTCTTTGTATTCTGCATATTTGCTTCTGGTCTTGTTTCTCTGAAAGGTCCGTTAGAAATAGCACGTGTCGTGGCGACATCCGTTCAGGTCTCCAGGTGAAATCGCACCTCTTGTGAGTGCTGAGGTCGTGCAGCATGTTAAAACCTGTATCGCAGCCCTATGATGTCCAGAGACAGATGTGTCTGTGTTTTTACCCCTTCAAGTCGTTGCTTTAAGAAAAAAAGAAAAATACTTTTACTACCTTGTAGGACATGGGTTTGGCCAAAAGTGTCTGTGCATGGGGCAGGGGGAGCAGGAGGCAGCTGTCACGGCTGGGACAGGACCTCAGAACCAGACACCCGAGTGAGCCCCAGGCAGTGAACTTTGTTCTTCTCCACCTTCATCTTCTGCCTTTTGGCTGCCTCCAGGTCAGCATGCCTCGGGCTGCGTGGGGGTGAGGCAGCAGAGTCCTTCTGCTCTGAGCTGCAGAGAAAAGCTTGCGGGGCTTTCACTGACCCAGAGCAGTGAAAGCCCTGCAAGATGGGCAGATACTTCACAAGGGGTCACAGCCTGGAAGGAAGGAGGTGGGTCCATGGAAGCCAAGAGGAATTTTTTTCTCCTTGTGTCATGCCTGCTCCTGTCCTCAGGGAAAACTCGGGGACAAAAGTCAGGGCTTGCATCCTGAGAATGCTACGCCGGGCTCTCCTGTCTCCACAGATTATGAATCTGAATTAACAGATGTGTTTTTCTTCCTTCTCTCTGAAGACACTGTCTCCAGCAAGCTGCAGAACAACAACGTCTACACCATTGCCAAGAGGAATGTGGAGGGCCAGGACATGCTCTACCAGTCTCTGAAACTCACCAACGGCATCTGGATCTTGGCGGAGCTTCGCATTCAGCCGGGGAACCCAAACTACACGGTGAGGTGTTGGACTGCGGAGGGCATGTGGCGCATCCTTCCAACTTGCCTCGCCCATGGAGCTGTTTCTCCCTGCTTTGCCTAATGTGCATGTTTTGGGGGAGATCCTGTTAGCTTGACTGAGGGGTTAGGAATGCCCACTGAACTGGGAAAAAAAGTGAGAAACAACAGAATTACACTGCTGTTACCAGTGAGCTGGGACAATGGCCACTCAGCAATGAGCAGTTACTTGCCAAGGTTACCCAGACACAAAGCCAAGAGACATTAGCGAGAAAGCACTGCCAGGATGCCCTTCCCCCTCTCATAAACAAGGAGAAATTTATGCTCTGCCGTGTTCCTGCAGCGGAGACCGGCTGTCTGGATATGGGAGCCACTCGGGCCTTGTGCTGGCGTCAGCCTGCAGCCGGTGGGCAGGTGCAGTCTGTCCCGCATCGTGCGCCCTACAGCTGTTCCCTCTGACTTTGTTCCCCTGCTGAGGGCCTGTGCGTCTGAGCATCCTGGTCCTAGAGGATTTATCTCCTGTTGGAAGCTGTTCCAGGAGTTTCAAGAAAAAGCCATAGTCTGGGATGTGCAGGGTGAAAGCGAGTGTTGGAAAGTGATTTAAAGTGTTTGCTCAAGGGTTGATGCCCCAAGCCTGATCCTTGCTACAGGAGAGGGGCAACAGCCAAGTTTGTGTCCATCGGCACTGAGCAGCAAGTTGTTAGAGGCCCCCAGGCTTGGTGCTGTGGTTTACAATGTAAGGGCAAGCAAGTCCCTTGTCTCAGAGCAGGGGTACTGTCCTTATCCTTCATGTCTGCAGGGACACCTACAGATTAGGGAATTTGGGAACCCCGCAGCAGGAGTTTGCTTTCAGGTAGCTCCTCCTGCTTGTCGCAAGCTCTCGGTTCGGTGTTGGTGACGAAGCAGCGTACCCAAGAGAAATACCCTGGGTGACGGCCCTCAGCCGCGCCCAGGGTCTGTCCAACCCATGCCGTAGGTCAGACGCTTCCAGGTGCCTGCATGGAGACAGTGGAAAGAGCCTTACCTTCCTTTGCACGCCCGCTAACTGCTCCTCTCCTTTCCGCAGCTCTCCCTGAAGTGCCGAGCTCCCGAAGTGTCCCAGTACATCTACCAGGCCTACGATGCCATCTTGAAAAACTAACAGGAGATCAGCCTGTGCCTCACCCTGCAGAAGGAGGGGGGAGAAAGGGGTCCCCAAATCCTCCTTCGCCACTGGCGCGGGGAAAAGCACTCCTAACTGGAAGCAGCTGTATTCATGTGTAGGATTTCAGTCAAAGGCACTGATTAAACAAGGTAGCAATTAGTATGCACGTGCTAATGATGATAGGGAACAAACCCCTTTGATATTTTTAGCGTCCATGGAGTTTGTAACCACTGCTTCGACTATTCCCACGTCCCCCTCACCCCTCACTCATTATCCGTTCTCGTGGGCTTCTCCATCTTGTGCCAATGTTCAGTGTTTTCTAAATGGCTTTAGGCGTAGTTACGATTTTGTAAGATACCGCTTGTTGGAAAAAAAACCCACCAAAACCCAAACAAAAACAAGCAAAGACCACACGTCGGCTCATTAAAACAAGGCAAAAGTGTCGAAAACATAACACTGCACTTTATTTTATATTTTTATACTTTTTTTTTTTGAGTTTTTCTATTGTAATTGGCTTAAAGGGAAGGCGATTCCAAGGAAGTACTGGGAGCCCTGCAGGGACGTCAGGCTCTAGCAGCGTGAGCACGGCCTCGGGGAACTAGGAACAGAGCCATCAGTTCGGTCCGTGGAGGCGGATGGAGCCTTAGGAGAGGGGTTTTTTATTACACTTGTGCTGGCAGACTCAGCTCTGCTTTTGATGGTGTGTTTTCACTCCAACCATCTCCCTGGCTCATTAGCTGCTGATTTGAGACGTGAGGCTGCTTTTGCGTGGGGAGGAGCTGCAGACCTAGATTGATAACGGGACAACGGTGGATGAAACGAAGGAAACGAGCCCACTCCTAGAGCAAAAGACTCTTGCCAGAGCTCCAGGTATGGTCTCTGCATCCTCACTCATCTGCAGCCCCTCTTCTTGTTCTTTCCGTGCCTGCCGCGGCCGAACTGCCTTCTCGGCCATCCCCTGAGCTGTGCCGCCTTCACCTGGTGCTGTGCTAACCCCAGCCGTCCCCAGGCCTCACGCTGCTACGTCGGAACGTGGCAGTGCCGCTTCCCCGCGGGTGCTGCAGGCATCTGCCGTGCCCCTGTGGAGAGGGACCGCTGCTGGCAGTGTCCCCGGGTTGCCTTGGGGAGGGGAGCGGCGCTCTCTCTTCCCATGCTGTCCCGCAAAACCCAGGCTGTGGCGTGATGCGGGCTGGTTGGGGCTTGCTTGGTGTTTGCACCCTGCCTGCCTAGGGGCTTCAGGTCCTGGCTGGGTGAGAGCTGGGCAGGTCCTGGAAGCATTTCTTCCATGTGCGGCTTGGTTGTTTGCACCAAGGCATATGGTAACAAGGGCCAGCCAGGTTCCTGTTCCCACCCCCTGTCCCCAGCAGCCCCATGCCCTGGCCCCTCTTCTCCAATCTGTCCTTAGGGCCAGGACTGATTCCCTTTCCAGCCCATGGCTGTGGACTTGCCACATTGCAACCACTAAGCGCTGTGGCAACAGCAGTGAAAGCAAAGCCTCTTGCATGTCCTGGCTCCATCCATCGCTTGTCCTGCTTCACCCAAGCCACCACCCAGAACGGCTTCACCCTCCCCAGCATGCTTTGACGCCATCTCCTCCCCAGCCAGCCAAGCTGTTGCGCGCAGCAACCCCCATGTAGTCTTTATAGATGCCACATTCAAAGTCAGTAAATGTTTTACGGTGGGAGATGGTTCGTCAGGGCTTTGGCACTCTGCAGCCAGGGAGCCAGTGCCGGGAAAAGGTCGCAATGCCCTGGAAAAACTCCAGCAGGGCCCGGGAGCTGTGGGACCCCGAGGAAGGTGGTGTCCCTGTGCAGGAACCCCTGTGCTCTGGCTGGGGAAGAAGTGGAGCAGGGCTGGAACAATGCAGCCCTTGAGCCCTGCCCATGCGTGCTGGGGGGTGATTTGCTCCAAGCCCCGTGGGTGCACTGCAAAAATTATTAATAGAGCAATTAAGGAAGCGCCAGTGGCACGGAGTGCAACGCTGCATCAGGGCAGGGAGATGGGAGAGGGTCAGGAACAAACACTTGAGCCTCCTCTGCTAAACAGCCGGTGTAGCCTCGATGAGGGAGGGGTTGCTGAGCTCCCCCTTCCCTTGCCAAATTTCTTCCCAGCTTTTTGGGCACATGGGTGTCTCCACACTGCAGGGCAGAGCCTGGGCTCGGTCGGCAGTGTTTCGCCCTCCTCTCCCACCGCGCCGCTCGTTCGAGTGTTTGCCGCGTAGTTGTGTTGCTCTTCAGGCGTTACCTGCCCTCCGTGTCAATAAACTCATCTCCACAATGCTGGCTGTGCGTGGCTCTGTGGGACTGGGGATTGCCCTGCCCATGGCCCCAGGTGAGGCTGGAGGTGGTGGGAAGGCGCCTGTCTGTGTCCTCTTTCCACCAGACGCTTCTCTTACACAGCAGAGACCCGCCGGAATAGGGACTTGCAGGGCGAGGAGGCAGCGAGCATCCTCAGTCCTCTGCCTCCGGCTGCTCTCATCGCGGAGGGCAGCAGGGAAAGGGCCCTGGCTGGCAGGGTGCTCTGATGAGGAGCGGAAGATGGATGTACCCATTTAGCCCTTTCTGGGCCCCAGGTGGGCTGTGTGTAATGTGACCTGCTTTCCCTGCCGCGAAATGCTAAAATGGTGTGAGTTGGTGATGAATTGGGATTGCTCTGGACTGGTGCTTTTCATTTTCCAGAGGGCTTTGCCGTTGCTGGTCTTGTCTCAGGCGGGATGGGTTGGGCTGCAAAACCTCTATACCGGGCCAGAGCCGAGCTCAGGCAGCCCCAAACTCAGCCCTCGAAGTCATAGAATCACAGAATGGTTTGGGTTGGAAGGGACCTTAAAGACCATCCAGTTCCACCCCCCCTGCCATGGGCAGGGACACCTTCCACTAGACCAGGTTGCTCCAAGCCTCCTCCAGGCTGGCCTTGGACACTCCCAGGGATGGGGCATCCACAGCTTCTCTGGGCAACCTGTCCCAGTGCCTCACCACCCTCTCTGTGAAGAATTTCTCCCAGCAACACAAGAAGCAGGTTTGGGAGGTGCTGCCCTCGAGCAAAGCAACTTTTTCCCTTGCCCTTTCCCGGTCTTGGCTTAGTGGCACTTGGGGATTGGGTGACTCCACCCTGGGAGGACCAGGGGTGGTAGGTACTGTCCCAGCACGCGATGCTCTGCACCGGGATAGCCTGGTGTCAGAAGCTGGGCTATGTGTCTAATAGCAACAGTGACGGGCTGGTTTGGGGTCACTGGTGTTGCTGTCGTGTCCCTTCAGGCATCTAGGATGGGATGGTCGTTCCCCACCACGGGCCTGCTCCTGCCATGGTGCTGGGGATGAGCCTGGGGCAGCGTTTGGCCCAACGGGAACAAACGCTGCTTCAGGATGCTCAGGGCTCTGCCGTGTTGGCCCCTGTCCCCTTCGTGTCCCACGGCACAGGGAAAGGTTTGCCCCCTCCCCTCTGTTCTGCCAGGGGCTCCTCAGGGAGAAACTGGTCTTTCCTGCTGCTCTGGATTTACAGGCACGCTTGCGCCCTGTAAGCAGGGACACGTTGACCCTGGGCCATGCTGTACCTGGCAGAGTGGGTTTGCTTCCTTCCTCTGGTGCGGGGAGCTGTGGACGTGGGCTGGGAGCTGTATGGTCCCCACAGCATTCCCCACTCCTGAGGCCCAGGCCATGGGGCAGGGACCTCCCGGGCTGCTCCTTGCTGCTCTGGCTGGAGCTGGGGCCAGCCCTGCTGTGCTGGGTGGGCTCCCTAAAACCCCTGCCAGCCTCGCACGCATCCTGCTCTGTGCCAGTGCGTGTGCTAGGGGCCAGCATGGGGTGACAGCGGGTCCCTCAGCCCAGGATGCAGCACAGGGAGAGGCAGGGACATGCACAAGGATTTGGGAGGCTGTGGCAGAGGCGAGGGCTGACCGCAGCCCCCCAAA
>NW_010263092.1:79055-79674 GCF_000690775.1 Eurypyga helias
CCAGGATCCAGCCCTGCTCCCCTCCCCCCTTCCCTCGTATATTAAATTTCACAAATAAAACTGCGAGTGAAGAGCATCTCGGAGGGAACTGCTAAAAATAGCCCCGAGGCTGGAGCCTGATTGTGCAGGAGAGTTCATGAGCAGCCACGATCCCTGCCCTCTCCCAAAACTATTCCAGGGCTCAGGGCTGCTTTATGGGGACGTGGGGAAGGGGAGCTGGGGGGCTGCGGAAGAAAAGCAGCATCTGGGGCTGGTAATAGCCCCCAGGGACACCTGAATGTTTCCCTAGCTGCAATCATCAGGCAGCTCTGCGGGGAAATAAGCCCCAAATGTTAAAGCCTGGGTGTGGCATGAGACATGGAATAGGGGCTCTGGCTCCCTTTGCCCGGCGCTGCGCTCGCCCCAGCCCTGGTGCGGAGTGGCACAAAGGCTGTCCTGGCCTTTTGCCAGCTGCCCTTATCCCCCTGAGCCTGTGTCTGCTGCTTCATTTTCCCCCAGGAAGGATGTGGCAACCTGCTTCCACCTGTGCCCTCTCCTAACCCTGGAGAGGAGCCCCTGGAGGTGGTTTTTCCCGGCCGAAGGTGCTGATCAGGCGTGGGGGAGCCCCGTGGTGCCATGG
>NW_010263092.1:79685-80296 GCF_000690775.1 Eurypyga helias
GGCCAAGCCTATCGCAGCCAGACCAGCGGAGACATCCCGCTGGTGTCACTGGTGTCACTGGTGTCAGGGTCTGCTTCGGGGAGCAGAGGGGCGCGGGGAGTCCCTCGGCAGCGTCTCGCAGGGGCCTGGACCACGGTCCCCAAAGGTGTGACCAGCATCTTCCTCGCTATCCTGCGTGCAGGTAAGTGCTCGGTGTGGGGTATCCCAGAAACGCCGAAACTGCAACAGAAATGTCCCCCCCTTGGGCACTCCCGGGCGGAGAGCGGGGGTCTGCTTCGGGGAGCAGAGGGGCGCGGGGAGTCCCTCGGCAGCGTCTCGCAGGGGCCTGGACCACGGTCCCCAAAGGTGTGACCAGCATCTTCCTCGCTATCCTGCGTGCAGGTAAGTGCTCGGTGTGGGGTATCCCAGAAACGCCGAAACTGCAACAGAAATGTCCCCCCCTTGGGCACTCCCGGGCGGAGAGCGGGCATGGAGAAGCCCCCGGCCCTGCCAGCTGGGGCAGGGGATGGCACATCAAGGAGGGGAAGCGTGCCCGAGAAATGGGGAGCAGCAGCGGCAGAGGAGAGAAAGGCTCCCTGGGAGGGGTCCTACCCTCCTCCCCGAAGAGTCGG
>NW_010263093.1:0-422 GCF_000690775.1 Eurypyga helias
GCCGGGAGGCGGGTCGGGGGCGGGGACAGCCATTCAGAAAATTCCGAGCAGCACTTTCTCCCTTAAAGGGGACGGGGCAGGGGGCAGGGAGGGCCAGGGCCAGCCGGGCGCCCACCTCCCGTCCACCGCGGGTGCCCGGGGCTCCCAGGGACACCAGGATTCATTATTCTCCCCGAGGTGGGGCAGGTTCCCACGCCGGAAAGCGTGACCTGGGGCTGCGCAGCCTGGATGAGATGCCAGCATCCCCACAGGCCGCTGACCGGGGGCAGTGGGAGCTGCTAAATGGGCTTTGCTTGGTCTGGAAGGGGCAGATTGGAGCAGGGCTGGCCAGGCTAAAGAGAGGAAGTGTGGACCCATATTGCTCCCCTTCTCATCCCCCACACAGGGTGCGAATAATCGAAGAAAGGACATCCCTGTGCCCT
>NW_010263093.1:469-6413 GCF_000690775.1 Eurypyga helias
GCCCCGGATCTGAGCAGAGCGGGGCTGATCCCTTGCAGCACTTTCAGAGCCACGTTGACCTGCTCCGAGGATGGGACTGGTTACTGCAAGGCTGGCTCCTGAAGGACAGCCTGTGAGAGCTGACTTGTGGGGTTTGGTGGTCCCCCAAGACACATGGGCTTAAGCAGCGCTGGCCAGGAAACCTCCGACAGCCTTGTACAGCACGAGCGGGGTGTGTCTGGCTGCAGCTGAGTGTGCAAGCACACCCGGGACAGCTTGGGACTGGTGAAAGATGCAGGGGAAAAGGATGTCTGATGGGGTCACACGAGGCACAAACAGCTGTGTATCAAGGTACAGGACCAAAGAAATATCAAGCAATTCTCTTAAAGACATGAGACTTTGAAATACCTCACTCACTCTGTCTTGGAGTGGTGAAGTTTTGCCCTGGTCACATGTTCAAACCTTCGCTCTGCTCCACCAGGCTGGAAATGTGCTTTATTCTAAACAAAATGAGGCATACACAAGGGCTGGGCACTCAGAGACCACAAGGCACGGCAGTGCTGTAGCTGCTGCAAGGCTTTCCCCTTGCGCCCAGGGAGCCTCGGCAGGAAGGCAGCCCACAGCCAGCCCGTGCTGCGAGTGCTCTGGCGTAAGGCAGGAGCCTCTGCCGGGTGATGGGGAGCGTAGCTGTGGGCATTGTGAGGCTGTCAGGAAATCCATAAAGCTGGCTGCAGTTGATTGCTATTAAATAGAGCCTCCAGGCTCTCCTTTACAGGGAGGGAGCCTAGGCTCTGCTTCAGGGACCCGCCACAGGTCTCCATCGCTCCTCTCCTCCACCAGTGCAGCCATGGAAGACGTTTAATTGCCTGTAATTTTAATTGCAGAATGCGCCAGTGGTGTTTACTGAAGACACTTGCACTGTTGCTGCCACAAGTGAGGATATGGGAGCTGCATAGTGGCACTGGGCAATGTATCAAGGATCATTAATAAAATGAAAATAGTTTTGACCTGGAGAATAATTTCTTTGGCAACTGCCCTGAGAGCGCTGAGAGCTATTGGTCCCTTGGTATGCGTGGTTATTATTATCCCAGCTGCACATTTCCTGCTGTGAATCGCTGCTGGTGGCAGAGAGGAACAGTCTCAGTGCGAGATGTTCGTTATCCTGCTCCTTCCCACTCACCCATGACTGCGCAAACCCTCCAACGCTCATGGGAACCACCAGCTTTGTTTGCCCACTAGCTGAGCCGCTGGATCTGCAGAGTGCCTGTTTGAGTTTCATTTGATGAGCTCCAGACACAGCAAATTGCAAATCCCTGCCAGATGGGGGTCTGTGGTAGTGCTAAGGAACTGACTGACGGGCTGAGCTGAGTTCATAGAATCACAGAACAGTTTGGGTTGGAAGGGACCTTAAAGAGCACCCAGCCCCAACCCTCTGCCATGGGCAGGGACACCTTCCACTAGACCAGGTTGCTCCAAGCCTCATCCAGCCTGGCCTTGGACACTTCCAGGGATGGGGCATCCACAGCTTCTCTGGGAAACTTGTGCCAGTGTCTCCCCACCCTCCCTGTGAAGAACGTCTTCCAGATATCTAATCTAAACCTCCCCACTTTCAGTTTCAACCTGTTATCCCTTGTCCTGTCACTACAGGCCCTTGTAAAAAGTCCCCCCCAGCTTCCTTGTAGCCTCCTTCAGGCACTGGAAGGTGCTATAAGGTCTCCCTGGAGCCTTCTCTTCTCCAGGCTGAACAAGCCCAACGCTCTCAGCCTGTCCCCATAGCAGAGGGGCTCCAGCCCTCTGAGCATCTTCGTGTCTGCCTCTGGACTCGCTCCAACAGGTCTATATTTTTCTGATGTTGAGGGACCCAGAACTGGAAGCAGAACTGCAGGTGGGGTCTTACAAGAGTTTGATTGGTTCTTCCCTGCTCATCACCTCATGGCCTGCTCCCCTCTGCACATTGACCTTCTGGTGCTACTTGCCCCCAGTTCTCAGCTGCAGACCCTGCTGCCTCCCCTGTGCTTCAGATGTTGGGTAGCTTTTTGTAGGTGACTGCGATCGAGAAAGATGTCACCCCCATGCAAAACTGTCCCCTCACCTTCCCCCCAGCATTACAAAGATGACACCTTCACCATCTGCACCCAGACTCAGAGCTAACACGTGGCTTCAGTTCCCCTGGCCGGACCCAGGTCCTGCTTGGGCTAAAGGCAAGGAGCAGCATGATGGCACTAGTGTGACCATCATCTCTGCACGGAGCTGGCTGCCTTCAGCCTGCCCTGGCTTTTACTCCTGGAAAGGCTGGAGGTGTAACAAACCCCCAGCTCCTGGTCCCTCACACTTGCCTTCCTTTTCCCGCAGGACTTCATGTGAGAGGAAGGAAGCAACAAGGGCTGAAATGCCAGCAACTCCAGATAAAACCTAGCTCCCTGCCGCCTTCGTGCCGTGTAAATAGCATCATCTCTGGGGATTTCTTGACACTTTGCTGAAATTAGCACCTGTAAAAAGAGCAGCTGCCAAAGCTGAATTTAAATAAGATGGGCAGGCTTTGGGTAGGAAGAGGGTAGAGGATGAGAAAGATCTGGGTTTCCTTAAATCGCTTCCCTCCATGAAGGCACACGCCTGGAAGTCGGCTCCCAGCTCCTTTAGCCCTGCTCAATGCCCCCACCACTGGGTCGAGAAGCCCACAGCTGCCTCAAGGCACTGGGCACTGCGCCTGCCCTACCAGACCCAGGTCTGGGCACCCCAGTGCAGGTGCTCGGGATGTGTCATTCCCAGTAGCCAAATCACCGCTGCTCACTGAAGCAAGCTGGAGGAGTGCAAGATGTGGATGATCCTGGCCAGCCAGCCCTGGCCTCCTCTAGATCTTATTAACACATCCCAAGTCCTGCGCTGCGTTAGGGAGCGTCGCAAGCAGGCTCCATCAACCAGGGATATTTTGTTTATTTTTCCTTTTAATTGAGGCTAGCAGGCACATGCAGTGCACTGCAAATGAACAGGAATGAAACAACTCTCGTGGCAGCTAAAACGGGACATGCAGGTTTTCAGGAGGGGAGCAGCAAGCGGGTAGGGAAGGGCTCCATCAGAGCTGCAGCGGCTGAGGCTCAAGGCCCCTCCGTTTGCAGGTGGCGATGAGCACTAACAGAGAAGACAGCTGGGGTAGGTCTCTGAGTTTGCAAGCTGGCAGTCAGGCTGGGGTGGGGGCAGCGATGCTGGCACACCAGGGCTGGCAAAGAGGGTGTTTCCCATGTGGGGATGCTCGTTGCTTGCATGGCTGCCCCATCTCTGGTGCTGCTGGAGACTGAGCAGGGAGAGGACCTTCCTTGTGGAGGATGCATACTCTGCCACGGGGCGGGGGGAGGATCAAATGTGTTTTTAATTCTTCACAAGGCTCCTTATTAAAGTGTTTTTCCCTAACAGGTCTTGTTCTTTGCTTTTGCACTTTCCCCCTAAGTGAATGGCCATGTCCCTGCCCGCCCCTACCATAGGACTGAGTGGAGGGAGAAGATGTGTCTGGAGCAGAGCAGCTGCAAGCAGTTGGGGTTACAAACTCTGCACATGCCCTTCCCCAGTGCTCTCGTCCCACCCTTGTCAGCCTCTTCCAGACATGGGTCTCCTGCCTGACCTTGGCCCAAAGATGGCTTTGGTGGAGGCTCATGGCAGCGGAGGGGGCCTCACTGGAGCTCTGCACGCTGCGTGGTCCCTACAGCCGAACTGTGCTATCCTGGGGTGGGAACTGCGATGGGAGCGATGTTTGCAGCTGGGCTGGAGCAGTAATTTATGGTTGTGTTACAGGTTCTGGGCACAACTCGTGGATGTAGTGACTCAGATCTCAGAGGTGCAGCAGGGTGGGAGTGGGTAGCCAAGATGGACTCATGTCTGCTTGTTCTCCTGGGGAGACACTGGCCACCTGCCTGTTTCTACAAGGCTTATTGCTGTGCTTTGGTGCAGCAATCCTCTACCTCAGCTTCATTCCTGCCCCATTCCCTCCCCTTATTTCAGCCTCTGCCCTCACTGCTGCAAGATGCCCTCTCCCCATGGTCATCCCCTGCCCCCCTGGTCCCGCAGGAGGTACAGGAGAGATGAGGAGGTACAGCACCTCCCCGAGCACAGGGCTTGTCAAACAGCACCTCCCTGCAGGGTCAGCACCGTGTGCTCTGGGGGATGACACAAGGAGCAGTAGAAGATGTGGAGATGATCTTAATTTAAAGCCTGAAGCATAAAGTTCTCCGTTAATGCCAAAACTGCACGCTTTCCTTCCACAAACACCATTTTCATTGATTAAAATAACTCTGAACAAGCTTGTTTTGCATGCAGGCATCCAATCCTTCCTCACCTCAGTGAGCTCCCAGGCTCTGTGGTGTCCCGTGGCACTGAGCTCCGCAGGACAGGAGCATTTTCTGATGTACAGCCGTTGCCTTCATCTTGATGCATCTCCGGGTCCTTGGATCAGTGCCGCGGTGCACCCGGGTCCCATAACTGACGGTTTGTCAGCAAGAGCCCCTGGGAGCAGCAGGGGAGGCTCACCTGCCGAGCTGTTTCTGGGGATTCAGCAGCAGTGCTGTGCTCGGCCACTCGAGGCCAGCATGGTGGGGACAGGCTCTGTAGACTTTCTTGTCCGGGAACATGACTGTCCTACGCTTGCAGCTGGAGACATTGCAGTGTAATGTATCTGAGCCACACCACCGCTCCGTGGGATTAGCAGTGCTGGAGAGGACAGGCTCTGCAACGCATGGTGGGTACCGTGGGGCTTAGGGACAACACAGATTCTGATTACGGGGTGTCTTCTGCCCCTTCCCCCAGGAGCAACTACTTCCCTTGAGCACTCGGGAGCACACGCTGCAGGAGCATCTCTGTCTGCGGTGGTCAAGGGCAGAAGTGGTTTTGTATTGTGGTTTAAAGAGCTGAAGAAACACGGAGCGGGCAGGGGCATGCGTCTGACCAGCTGACACACGCTTCCTCTTCCCACGGCCCCAGTTGCAGGGACATATTGCACCCGCTGCACGAGGCCAGCAGGAGCCTGCGGGTCTTGCAGCCTCAACTGGGGTGTTGAACCACCACGTCTTGTGACTCAGCCTGTGGCCTCCTCTCACTTCCGTCTCATTCCTTTACCATATCCTGCACGAGCCCTGTTGTGCACCTTGCATTGCTCTTCTACGTATTTATGTGCCCTTTCTTCAAATAATTCCTCACTCAACCTGGTGTTTATCACAACCCTTACGCAGAAGGAGGCCAGGTTCAGGTTCTAACTGGTCACGTGTGGGGTTTTGTAATGGTTTTTCTTTCTACCCTTCAGTTTGTCTGGGTGACTTTTTTCTGAACTTTTTCCAGTCTGGCATTTCTGTGCAAGAGGCGAGGGACTGCCCGGGCTACGTGGGGAGGAGCACCCTTGCCCTGCCACACCAGTGGGTGTTTCTGTGCTGCTTTCACCATCCCCTGGTGACAGTAGGGGCAAGGTCCACCACAAGCCCTTGGGGTTTCTACACCCCCAGTGCACTCCTGGCTCACAGGGCAACGGAAGCAACCCCAGGGTGTTGTGCTGGTGCGCGGGTAATGTTTCCAGCAAAGCAGGGTGAGAGCTGATGTGGGGATGCAACAGAGATGCTGCCGCCGGGCTGGTGAGCACAGATCAGGTCTGGGAAAATGATTTCATACCCTGCTGGGGCGAACACCTCCTGGTGCCAACCACAGAGCTGGCAGGGCTGCCCACCGCCGTGCTAGGGCTGGAGGAAGGGAGCTGTGCAGGAGCTGCCGGCTGGGGATGGGACAGGGTGATGATGCTGAGCGGGGTGATGCTGAGCGGGTTGATGCAGAGCGGGGTGATGCTGAGCGGGGTGACACTGAGCGGGGTGACGCTGAGTGGGGTGATGCTGAGCGGGTTGATGCCGAGTGGGGTGACTCTGAGGGTGGTGACACTGAGCGGGGTGACACTGAGCGGGGTGATGCTGAGAGGGGTGATGCTGAGCGGGGTGAC
>NW_010263094.1:0-630 GCF_000690775.1 Eurypyga helias
TCTCGGCACAGGCACTGCCATGCACCCGTCTGCCCGCCCAGCCTGCGCCCTGAAATTCCTCCACGACCACAACATCTCCCACCTGGACCTCAAGCCACAGAACATCCTCCTGAGCGCCCCGGAGAACCCCCAGCTGAAGCTGGCAGGTCAGAGCAGGTCCCCAGGGGAGGGGCTGGGGGGGTGGCAATCCTTTCTCCCCCTTCTCCCACCAGCTCTCCTCACCCCTTCTCCTGCAGATTTCGGGTTCGCGCAGCACATGTCGCCGTGGGACGAGAAGCACGTCCTGCGGGGCTCCCCGCTCTACATGGCCCCCGAGATGGTGTGCTGCCAGCAGTACGATGCCCGCGTCGACCTGTGGTCCGTGGGCGTCATCCTTTACGGTGCGTGTTTGCTTTTACCCCCGCAGTGGGACTTGGCTCGGGGCTGGTTTCCCCCTCTCATCTCCCTCCACTGCTCCCTTTCCCTCTTCCCGCAGAAGCACTTTTCGGGAGGCCGCCCTTTGCCTCCCGCTCCTTTGCTGAGCTGGAGGAGAAGATCCGCAGCGACCAGGCTGTCGAGGTAACGCGGGATGGGACGGAGCCGGGTGGGATCTCGCAGCCCGTCCCCGTGCCGGGGCTGCTGCAGGGCCGG
>NW_010263095.1:0-2417 GCF_000690775.1 Eurypyga helias
GGCTGCCCGAGGACACAAGACCCTTCTGGATATCGCCCTAACCGGGAACCTGCTTTCCCTCCTCCCGTGGCCGCAGCGCCGGGGCCGTGACTCGTCCCGATGAGGGGGCGGAGGACATCCCTGCGGGCGGCCGGGCCACCTCACCTGCCGCCAAGGGGATTTCGGAGCAGCGAGGGGCCGGGGTAGCGGAGAGCCGCCCTCCGCCTCCCGCACTCTAGGGGAGAAATAAAACCTCCGCACTCCAAAAACTTCATGCCCTCCCAGGCTCCTTAAAGGCCGGCGGCCCCGTGGGGACCCCAGGGTCTGGCACCGCCGTCGCCAGGTCCCACCGCGCCTTCCCCGAGCTCGGACAACCTGCAGGCGGGAGCCACGGGAAACAGCCCGGGATCTCGCCCTGGGGCGTGCCGTTTCTTGTCTGGCTGGTGCCTTTATAGGGATAGAGACAGAGATTATTTTTTCACCGTTTTACTTCAATAAAGACATCCCGAGACATTATTTACAAGCGCACATAATTTACCTATGCTATTTGGCAAAGCAACTTCGGAAAAGAAAGTGAATGAATAAATACTTCATAACTGCTGGTAGAACAGACTGGCTCCTGTAATGAAGAAAAGATTTATGTCACGTTATTCCAGCCCAAATAGCAGCAGCCTCTGTTTGTCTCAGCCCAGTGCTTCTATTTAAATGTTACTTTCATATATTATGTGGCATTAATTTAACTATAGCTCATTAAGGCAGAATGAAATGGTTAAATTAACTTATCAACCCATAATGATGATGAATGAGGTATTAATTCAGATACAAGCTGGGCAATTTGCAAGTTTACGCATTCTGATGGTTCTCAAATAACATTTTGAATAGCGGGTCAGCGCCTCAATCAATTACATAAGCATGTAAAGTCGGTCTCTCGGAAAAAAATCCTTTTTCATGCATATGCATTAAAACATGTTCGCAATTATCCTCGGAAATTGCCTTCATTGGATTAAGCAGCAGTCTTGGACGCGGGTTCTGGTCTTCCCTGTGCCTTTATTAAAGCTGTGAGCCGCGCTGGCTGCAGCAGCCGAGGCAGGGTGTTTGTTTAAACAATGTTTACCAAAGAAAGGCGAAGCCGCTGCACTCTGGTGTATGTGTGTATATGTGCGTGTTTTAACAACAATGGGCAAAACTCTGCTGGAAACGCTCCCGTAAATTCTCCAGCCAATTCCGCCTCTCTCCGAGGGAGCCAGCAAGTCTCTTCGAGGGAGCACTTAATGTTTTCCGGGGACGCAATTAATTAATGTCCTCAAAGGGAGACTTCTGCTAAGTGTCCTTTACTTGGACTCCGTTTAGGGCTCTTGACTCATTATCTATGAGTGGTCTTTGTAGGAGGAATATTAGATGCGCGGGGCTGACACTCGGCTTTTACATGCTGTGTTGTACAATAGACGCAGTGGCAGGGGGAAGTACTAATTACCTTAAGGCTAGCTAATAACGCAGTTTCCAACATTACCTCTAACGGGTTGAAGTTAGTAATCAGCAAGAAAATCATCGTCAGAAGCGGCGGAGAAATCAGGGGCACACATGGATTTCGACAGGTCCGTGATAATGGAAGAGGAGCGCACGGATCAGTAGGAGGATGATTATGACCGATCCAGCGTTTCAGGAGGACTTGAAATAGCAGCTTCCCGCCCGCCGGAGTCATTAGTCCGGGGTGCAGTCGCCTTCCCCGGGCACGAGGGACTTTTGAGACTTGTCGCATCCGTTTCAAAACGTTACAGCCCTCTCCACCTCCTGCCTCTGCCAGCAAGGCCTCGGCGGAACATCACTGCCAATGCAGGGTTCACCCTTAAAAATGCCCGAGTGGGACCGGTCCGGCGTGCCCCGGCACTGGGTCGGAGTGCTGCTGGGGGAGCGGGCGGGGAGGACACGGGACAGACACCCCCCCCTCCAACACTGAACTCGAGCACCATTGAAGGGGGTCCTCTCCCTTCTGCTCCGTCGTCTGGTGAAGCCATTTCGGGTTAATTAATCCCCACCAAATGATAAAAACAGAAACGACCCTCCTTTTCCATGACGAGAAAGTATATATATTTTTTAATGATTTGGGTTGATTTCCTTACGAGACAGGACAGGAAACTGCAGCTCCCCTTTATTTGCAGCCTCGCCCCCTTTCCCGGCAGGATTGCTCCCTTCTCAGCACTCCCTTCCTCTGGCACCGGCTCCGTTGCTCCCGGTGACCAAACCGAGCGCTGCGGCTCTGGGAGGGGAAACGCCAGAGCCGGGGTGAGCGCCCCGCTCTCCCCCAGCCCCACTAGCCCCGGGGCAGGGCCATCAGGGAGGCGACAGGCTTCGCAGTTCTGCCTCTGTCCCGCCGGCCAGATGGGGAAGCAGGGGAGAGACGGGAGGGAACAGGCAGGCGGGGAGAGAGCGGCGGTGCA
>NW_010263096.1:0-228 GCF_000690775.1 Eurypyga helias
CCCCACGGGGCTGAGGCGGGATTGACCCACCGCGGGGCCCTGAGGGAGCCCCCGCAGCCCCTGGGGACCCACCTGGGCCACCGAGGCTCTGGCAGGGCACCCCCAGACCCCAAAATAACCCGAGCAGGCCCAGGGACCAGGAAGGATGTTCTTGAGCGTGACTGGGAGGTTGTGGAAAAGCTGAAGAGAATCTGCAGGAGCCTTGGAATAACTGGGAATGACCCAGCA
>NW_010263096.1:844-1342 GCF_000690775.1 Eurypyga helias
TCCCTTCTCCCTGCCCTGCAGCGGGAGCCCGTTGGTCGGCACGTGCTGCGGCGGGGATCCCCAGTCTGAAGGGGATGGGGGGGGGCTTCTGCAGTGCCCCCCGCGTGCGGGTTTTGGTCCCAGATGAGGGAAAAGGGGGTGGGTGCTGTAGGGCACCCGGAACAGGGTCCGGCTTGGAGCCCACCTGCAGGGACAAAAACCACACGGCTCACACTCCCCTGAGAAAGGGTTTAATGGGGAGGGAAGGCACTGCTGTTTCTTTCCAAGGAAAGAAAGGCCGGGATAGCAGCCGCTGAACAGTGACACGGGCAGTGCCAGGCACCCCAAAGCCCCCCGCCACCATCCCTGCGGTGAACGGTCTCCCCCTTCGCCCTCCTTGAGCAGGACAGAGGGGGTGGGTGGGCTTGCTAAGCAAGGAGTGATTGCAGTCGTGACAAAGACCGGGATTTTCTTGGAGGGGGGGGAGCAGGAACACAGGGATTGGGCCTGCCCACGGGG
>NW_010263097.1:0-39461 GCF_000690775.1 Eurypyga helias
TAACTGGTGTCTGACATTCTTGAGCCCAGCCCCACCGTCTCTCAGCTTAAAAGGAGTGGGTGGTGGGGCTGGGCTCACTTGGAGCGGCAGATCCGCTTCCCGTTTGGAGCACGGTGAGATCCATGGATACTGTGTCCCCCCAAACACCCAGTGAAAGCCTTGGGGGGTGTCCCCGGTCTCCCAGCCCCCGAGGGGGCTGCAGAGCCCCAGTCCGGCAGGCTCATCCTGATCTCTCCTGCCAGGGCAATGCAGAGTGGGGCTGAGTTCTGGGAGCAGAAGGGCTCTACGGTGGATGTGCTTCCTTCTCCCATCATCTCCTGTAAAATCCACACCTGCTGGAGCCTAAGCTATGACAAAACTGCTGCGGCGCATCCATCCCCATCCTGGCCCTGCCCTATGGCCAAATCCCACCCGATCCTAGAAGTTCAGGCTGGAGCCCGTTGCCACAGTGGGGTTTGTCCATTCCAGGGCTGTGGCTGCCCTGGCTGTCCCGTGTCTCAGGCCTGCGCTTGCTGCTGGTCGTTCATTCCTGGGAGGGGATCCCATAACAGGAGTCTGTGCTGTAAGGGGAGGAATACTGTGAAAAACAGGGTGCCCTAGGTCAAAGCCCAAACCTATGGTGGTTTCTTTGTAGAGGCTGTCCCTGACCGGTGGGGAAGTAACGGGGAGCTTCCTGTTCTACGATGTCCCGCATGGTCAGTGACAACCAGTCCTGCCAGCAGCTCCTTCTTGGCTCCTTCTTAAACAAAACAGGCCCAGGCAGATGGGAGATGAGGCTATAAGATCATAACCACAAATAGTCACAACTGAGATGTTTTCCCCAAGACCACCCGATAGCCGCACGGGCCGGGATTACTGTGTGGGAATAGTGGGAAATGTCCCTGGTGTCAGACATTTGTCGCACGTAAGGAGGAGAGGGGACAGTGACTGCAGGAACCACATACCCATGTCCTGTGGGCAGGATGGGGACTCAAAGGGCAGAGCTCTGGCACCGTTTCCCCTGTTGCCTGCTCAAAAACCAGGGCCCTGGATGAGCACGGAGCTGCCGGCAAACCCTGTGCATTCACAGTGTGTGAGAAAGCCTTGAGTGAGCAGCTTCCTGAGAGGGACTGGGAAGAGCTGCCATCACGCAACCAGGGCTTGGGTTCAAAGCCAGCATGGAGCTAAATTTCTTCAGAGATCGCCTTGCCTTGCCTATCCCCTATTGCACTTATTTCTAGAAGCATTTTTTACCTGTTTGAGGGCCAACTCCTTGTCTAGCCCTGCCACTTTTCCTGTTAAGCTATGTCAGTTCCTTCAGTGCGTTCTCAGATGTCATGTTTCTGGGCCATCAGTCATTCTCTCTCTTGTCTTTTGGACTCTGGAGTGCCCAGAGCAGACGCTGTACAGTAGCCGAGCTTCACTGATGACAGCTGGAGCAGGAGCATGTCTTTCCGTGTTGTCCAGGTGTCACTCCCTTTTGCAAGTCCCAGCTGGAGGTTTCCTTTTTCACAGCAATGTGTTGACACAACCCGTTTGTGACCCGTCATTACTCCAGAGTGTTTGGGTTTTTGCAGAGTTATTACTGAAGGGGCAATTTCCTCCCTGTGTTTGTGCAGCTGTTTACTTCTGTGTGAGTATTGCATATTGCCGTATGCTGTTCTTGTTCTGGTTGAATTGCATCCTATAGACTTCTTTTTTCCCCAGGTAGCTGCGAGATCAGATCCTGTTCCCTGTCCCTGGACACCATGCTTGCAGTCCCTGAAGGTCCCATGAGCATCCTCTGCATTTCAGCACCCAAACCATTGATGACCCTGGCTCAGACCAGACTCCCATGGGCTCACAACACCCCATGAGACCAGACTCACGTGGACTCATACTCAGCACCCCATGCAGTTTTGCGCTGCTCATGGATCTCTGTCCAGTTTTGTGCCTTCCTCCCAGGAGCTTTTCAACAGCAGCTCAAGGTCTCTATGCCCAAACAGATGTGTGATGCTCCACAGCCAGCAGTGACACTCCTCCTGCTCATCCCTGCTGTTCCTGACAGGGACAGCAGTTCACACCCACAGGGACCACAGTCTCTACCTGAGTTACATGAGTGGTACTTGAGATGGTGTTAAAACCCTGACTAAAGTCAAGAGTCCAAACATCTGCAGCTACTCTGCTCTGTGGGCAGACAAACACGTGCCATGGAGGGAAAACAGATAGATGGATGCAGAGCAAATTTGGTTAAAACAATGTTGTTGTATTGCCTTGGCACCTTTCTCGTGCTTAAAACTCTTTACTTCTACCAATGTTTTTCCAGGACTTATTCCTCCCCCCATTTAAGATCAGCACAGCTTGCCCTTGCCCAGGGGGCATCCACCTCCCTCTTGGCCATCGTAGCGGATGGCAGTGAGATGGCTTTGACCAATTTTCCAAACACGCTGTTCTGGGACAAGGTAGGTGGATGAAATCCACCTCTGGAAGCCTCTGGTTTATTTAGGCAGCTGTTGGACGCACACTTTGTTAGCATTATCTTATTTCATTTACTTTTTGGCAGCATCGTCTGCCTAAGCATCCCCCACTGCACATTCCCCCTGGGTGCTAGTGCAGCTGTTGGGGGCTGTGGAGGGGGCAGTGGTTATGGGGGATGACAGAAACTGCTTAAGCGAAGGCTGCTGCTGGAGCAGATACACCTCTGAGCACTTACAGTTGTGTTCCCCTGGTGCTTCTCATCCCTTGGCACTGGCATCTGCGCTGTGGCTTTCCAGTTGCTCCCCAGATGCTTGTGCCACAGTTTCACATGAATCTTCTGGAATTTGAATAATCTATTTTCTTTCTATAACTCCTTGAACTTCAGGGGATTAAGGAATTTATGATTCAGCCAAATTCCCATCATGCTGCACATCCTCCTTCTGCACTGGGAGATTTCTTTGTGCCTTAAATATTATTTCCTGAGGATCTGCCTGCTCCTCTAAATTCCACTTTCCCCTCAGACCAATCTGCCCCGGGGTGTCTCCTGTTGCATCTGTGTCTGCTGCAACCTCCCCCACTGACTTCATTTTGCTGGCTCCTCCTGGCCTGAGAATTGGTGTCTCTCTGGCCTCCCCAACCCTGGTGCCTATCTTCCTCTGCCCAGGGCCGGATCCTTTCTCCCACCCCATGAAGAAGCAGGTCAGGAAAGAGGTGTTGAGCCCTGCACACTGAGTGCAGGGGTGAGGAGCACTTCCCAAGGCATTCGTGGAGGCTTAGGCTCATGAGATACACCCCTGGGGTGGAGGCAGGGCAGCCCATGGGTACAGCTAGGTTGAGCCCCTCTGGAAGGGGATGCAGCAGAGCAGGGGGGGCTGGAAGGAAGAGGAGATTTCTCCAAAATAGCGGACTGAGCTGTATAAGAGGTCTAGGAAGGAGGTCAGCCCAGAGGCTGAGGGCAGGCAGGCTGGCTCACGCACAGGGCTCTGATGCTGCCAGCCTCTGGGGCAGCACAGGGCTGGTTTTGGAAAGGGAACTAGCCTGAGCGAGTGAACTCCAGAAAAATAATTCTGTAGCTGATATTTGGGCTGAAAACGCTGCAGGATGCTGGGGGAGGCCTCAGCATGTGGGTGTATGGCCCTGGAAAGAGCTGCCAGAGAGAAACACTGTGCCTCAGTTTCCATTTTGAGACCCCACCTGGAGTGCTGCATCCAGCTGTGGAACCCTCAACATCAGAAGGATATTGACCACTTGGAGCGAGTCCAGAGGAGACCACGAAGATGCTCAGAGGGCTGGAGCACCTCTGCTATGGGGACAGGCTGAGAGAGCTGGGCTTGTTCAGCCTGGAGAAGAGGAGGCTCCGGGGAGACCTTATTGCAGCCTTCCAGTACCTGAAGGGGCTACAAGGAAGCTGGGGGGGACTTTTTACAAGGGCCTGTAGTGACAGGACAAGGGATAGCGGGGTTAATTGAAAGTGGGGAGGTTTAGATTAGACATCCGGAAGTTCTTCCGAGAGAGGGTGGTGAGGCACTGGAGCAGGTTGCCCAGAGAAGCTGTGGATGCCCCATCCCTGGAAGTGTTCAAGGCCAGGCTGGATGAGGCTTTGAGCAACCTGGTCTAGTGGAAGGTGTCCCTGCCCATGGCAGGGGGGTTGGAACTGGATGGTCTTTAAGGTCCCTTCCAACCCTAACCATTCTGTGATTCTATGATTCTGTGATTTTAAAGCTGCAGCACTGCTGCTACCTGTCCTGCCATGTTTTGTCAGGTGTCCCAGCAGCAGAAAGGTGCAGGGGGTTTGGCCTGTCTCGCTGCAAGGCCATGCAGGTAAACCCAAGCTGGTGTCTAGCTGGCATGTGTTCTTACCTCCAGTGGAGGGTGAGCTGCCAAACCCTCTGGGGTGTATTTAGGGCTTTCCTTCTCCTATCCCAGCAGTGTGCTGGGACTGTATTTAAGGACTGGCACAGCTGCAAGTGTACGGGAAAAGTAGCGATTCTGGGAAATCACCTATCTCCCTAAGCCTCTGGAAATGGTGAGGGTTGCCAGGCATGATGCAAACACATATTTCTGCATGCTTTAAGGACTGTGTCAAAGCAAGGCTGCAGCTGCCAACAATGGCTGAGCATGGCTTGAGTCATTTGGTTGGAAAAGCTGTACTCTTCCCAGAGGGGTAGTACATCCTTGGAGAAATGACAAAGCACTGCTCTGAAGGAGCAGCATTCTGGTTTCACTTAGACGCCATCTGATTTCCATCTGCATTAATTCAGAGATGTTTATGTTAGCCTCAAATGTTTTGCACAACACTGGATTCCCGTCATTTCAGCATTGATGAAATTCCCCTTTCATGTAACAGAATGGTTTGGGTTGGAAGGGACCTTCAAGATCATCCAGTTCCAACCCCCCTGCCATGGGCAGGGACACCTTCCACTAGACCAGGTTGCTCAAAGCCTCATCCAGCCTGGCCTTGAACACTTCCAGGGATGGGGCATCCACAGCTTCTCTGGGCAACCTGTTCCAGTGCCTCACCACCCTCTCTGTGAAGAATTTCTTCCTGATGTCTAATCTAAATCTCCCCTCTTTCAGTTTAAACCCGTTCCCCTTTCCTCTGTCACTACAGTCCCTTGTAAAAAGTCCTCCCCAGCTTTCTTTTAGCCCCTTCAGGTACTGGAAGGTGCTATAAGGTCTCCCCGGAGCCTTCTCTTCTCCAGGCTGAACAAGCCCAACTCTCTCAGCCTGTCCCCACAGCAGAGGGGCTCCAGCCCTCTGAGCATCTTCGTGGCCTCCTCTGGACTCGCTCCAATCAGCTGGGGGCCCCAGAGCTGGACGCATCACTCCAGATGGGGTCTCATGGGAGCAGACAATCCCTTCCCTCGACCTGCTGGCCTCACTTCTCTGGATACAGCCCAGGATACAGTTGGCTTTCTGGGCTGCCAGCGCACACTGCCGGCTCATGTTCAGCTTCTCATCAGCTGACACCCCCACGTTCTTCTCCTCATCAAACCTGGCAAAGAGGAAGATAAAGGACAATTTGGTAGCAACCTACAAGAAGGTTGGTCACAATGGTGACACAGTCAAACTCTTCTCAGCAGCAGCAGGTGATACACAAAGGGGAAACAGGCACAGCTTGTGGTTCGGAAAGTTCAGCTCCAACATCAGGGAAAAAACGTCTTCCCTAGGAGGTGTTGCAGCCCAGAGAGGTGGCGGAATCTCCGCTTAAGAGGTTTTCAAGATGTTGCTAGGCAAATATGTGGGCTGACCTGAGCTAGTATTGCTGATGGTCTTGCTTGGAATGGGAAGGTAGACTGGAGGCTCCCAGAGCCCCATGCCAGCAGTGTCATCATCCTGTGAGCCCTGTGGCCAGGCCAAGCTTGCTTACAGCTTATCCGAGTGCTTATAGGTAGTGGATCATCACTTCTCACATGCCTGAAAAGAAGGAGGAAGTGAAGGCTCTGTGGCCTTTGTCTGAAGAGTTGTTTTCCCAAGCGTGATGTAACAGGGAGGTTGATGGAGTAGAGAACTGGGGAGAAGAACACTCTTATTGTTCTGTGACTTCTAAACATTGACCCATTGTACTAAGAGAGGGAAACTAAGAGAGGGAAAACATAATTAAGAGTAGACTAGAGGGGTTTGCACCTCCTCAAAGTCAGGAGCCTGTTTTCTTCACCACACATCACACCGGAATGAGACCAAATGGGACAGCCAAAGTCCCTTTGGGGCACCAGGTAAGAGCAGAGTGAAGGATGGGAATTTTCTTGTGCCACTGGATGGTCCTTCCCAGTCTGAAGCTTGTTGGCATTGAGGACCTACATTTTGGTATTGCTTCCTGGGAAGCAAGGCCTCTCGAGAGCCTGTGGCAAGGGTGGAATTTCCCACAAAGCTTTACTTTCTCAAGGCATCGAACCAAGTTCTGCTTGCTCAAGATGTTTGTTCTTGTTGACATGACTGGAGCATAAACACATGTCCTAGCTCCACACAGGGACAGGAGCCAGGTCTCCAGGCTCCTGTGAAACCAGAGCTACACAGTTAAAATATTTGGGAGTTTTTGGTGATCTAAAGTTGATTTGAATTTATAAGTGCACTTCCTCTCTTGTAAAGACATTTTCTATATTTAACATAGTATCGGCCTTGTTTTGTTTTTCTGCTGGGTGACATGAAAGTGCACAGAAGATATTTTGGGGGAAGAACTATGAGAAGACTGGTTTACCAATCTGACTTCACAGACTGCTTTTGAGCTTGAAAATGAGTGCAACTGAGGTTTGGCAGAGTCTGAGGGTGACCTTTCATAGCGGCACTCGCTGCTTCTCCTGACCCTTTGGGCACTACATCAATAGTTAAGATAGTATGGAGCCAAATTAAGATAGTATGGAGCCAAATAACACAGTCCAGCAGCCTCAAACAGCTTGGGAGCCTGGGAGCGGGTGCATTATAGCTGCATGGCTCAAGCCAAACACCTCCCCAGCACAGTGCCCACTCCCTGACAGTGGCCGGAATAGATACCCATGGAAAGCAAAAGAAATAGAAGTGTGATCCACCCCCATATCCTCTCCCAGACACCAGCAATTTGTGGCTTACACATTTTCCAAGCCAGAGCAGTGACTGTATTTAAGTGCCTTCAATGTTATTTTGTTCCTTTTGCTCCCTCTCCATCCCTGTCTGGCTGCTTTCTGCACACAGCTTAGCTTTTAGCAACCACAGCATCCTGCAGCAGGAGCTGCTGCAGCCTAATTACACACTGTGTGAAACAAGCTTCAGTTTTCTAGTTTTGGGTCTTGCACCTACTACCTTCAGCTGATACCTTTTGTGTAGGAAGAGACAGTTTTCCTCTTTCCACCCTCTCTAGTTCTCCATTGTTTTGCAGACCTCCATCCCAAATTGTCCCATTTCCAGCCTGGAGGATCCTGCCCTGCTCACCCAGAAGCTCTGCCATGACTGCTAACCTCATGCCTCTGCTCTGGACCTTCTGCACTTCTGCTGGCACATCTTTGAGGTGGAGGGACCCTTGTGCACAGTCCTTGAGCTGGGGCTGTCATGAGCGTGTGTTACGGCACAATTTCTTCTTCCTGATCTGTTCACTTTTCCCTCTCTCAGTAACTCCTAGCATTCAGTTCGATATTTCTGCTCACTTGCTTGCATTAGGTAATATTTCTGCAGTGCTGTCTGCCCAGGGTCTCATTTGACTCCCCTGTTTTCTATGTAAAACAAAGGTTTTGCATCCCTTTGCATAGATATCCACTGCCACTTGAACACCTGCTTGCTCAGCCTCATAAAGTTCCTTCTACTGCCGTAAGTAATGTGGTATCGTCTGCAAATGAGAGGGTCGCCTCCCTGTCCAACCCTGCTCAGGTTCCCAGACCCCAGCACAGCCCTGCACGGAAGGACACCCCTCTGATATGAAAGCTGCTCCCTATTTCCCATCGCTACTCTGTTACTCACCCCTGTGAGGACCTTCTCACTCATCCTATTGCTTCCCATTTTCTCCCACAGCCTTTGGCAACAGCTTGTCAAATGCCTTTTGGAAACCTCAGTGGGTTTACAGCAACTACACCTCCTCTGAGCTCCCTTGCTCACAAGAACAACAGTGGACTTGTGAGGTGTCATTGCTCCTTGCCAAGCAGGGCTGGCTCTTCCCCAGCGCATCACTGTGACAAGGTGACAAAGAGCCTTAGAGCAGAGAGGGTTCGGTCTGTGGGGAGTCTGCTGCACCCATGATGATGGCATTCCGCTTTCCTTCTGATAGCCCTGGAGGCTGTTCGCTCAGTTTGAAACAAACAGGATTTGAAGCTAAAGCTGGAAGCACGGAGAGGGGGCTCCAGTTTGCAGATCCTGTTGGGAGATGCCTTTTTTTGGAAGATTGATCTCTGAGGGAGATGTGACAGACAAGAAGGGTGTCTGTGGAAGAGACACAGAGATGGTGACTAAGGGAAAAACTCAAATGCTTCTCTGGGGTTACTTAATGGTAAAAACAGTCGTTCTAGTGGCGATGGGGAAATGACCCACTTGTGAGTGGGAGGGAGTGCACATGTTTGGGGATGCCATTCATGTGACAGTCATCCTCTCCTGGTGTGTCCCATGCAGGACTGCCTCCGATTGCTGCTGGTTTACGGCAGCGTGAAACCCGTGGGTTCAAGGGATTCCCCTCCAGAGCGAGGTGCAGACATCTGTGGATCCAGGGATGTGATTTAAATGGTTAGATTCCCAGGAACTCCCAGAAACAAAATTGCCCCAGGACTGTTTCTTCAGGCAGGTCCCAGGGGTAGGGGCAGGTGTGGAGGTGGGCAGCAGCCCTCGGGCACAAGGTGCAGTTCAGGTTATTCCCTCTGCATGTTGCTTAGCCTGGCTTGGCTGATGCTTGCTCCTTGGCCAAGCACACAGTGACTTTTCTCTGTCCCCTTAGAAACTTGTGTGTTCCAGTCTGCAACAGTTTACAAACTAAAACCTATAAGGCTGTTACACCCAGCCCTCAGTCAAACAAACCGCTTGTTGGAATACACCAAGGTGCTCCAGGAAGAAAATTCTCCAACAAAATATACCAGCTGGCTGCAGCAAACCTTCCGAGGAAAAAGACAGTGTCTCAAGACCTTCCACACCCTTGTCCTTTTCCACTGCAGACAGCTGGAGGGTGTTTCCTGGTCCATATGGCCAATTAACCTGCCTTGATTCCATTGCAGGTTCAGCTTGTGCCCAGCAGTGCAGGGGATGGTGCAGCCATCCTGGCTCAATGTGAACGGGCACGGTCAGGGAAGATAGAAAATTTGCCGTTAAATCCTGTCATACGGATTCACTGACTTTGCGGCCAGAGACTTTAGATAAAGAAGTGAAAAAAGTGAAATGGGTCGAGGCAGTGAAGAGGGAAACTCAGAGTTATTCATCAGTGAGTGACACAGGGAAAGTACAGGGGAAGTAAGCTGTTATGGCAGAGCTATGGACTCATTGCGATAACGAGGTATCGCAAGACCTTTACACGCTCTCTGATTCCTGTGTCCATCCTTCCTGTTATTTCCTGGATATGACTGTTTTAAAGGGCGATGCCTGGCTCTTTGGGAGGCCTCAGGCATGCAGCGGGCAAGTGTAGGGCAGCAGGTGCAGAAGGAAAACGTTATCTCTAGGTCCTTCTGCAAGGGCGGTGGGGTGTAGTTAACCACGCTGGAGCAGGAACTACTCTTTCAGGTTGACTCTCCATTTCCCACACTGACCCCACCATACATCTGGTCACAGATGATGCGAAGGGTGCTGCGAGGGCAAGAGACGAACAGAAACCGTGGCGATACAAGGCAACAGCATCGTCTGATGGAAGTCCTGGAATGACTATAGTCCAATACAACTGAAACCATCCATGTAGTGTGTGATTAAACTGGTTTATAGTCTTCAGGAGGTGTCCTGAAGATATATAAAATATATGTTCCTCGTATATACTGCTGTCCTTGCCACAGAAGTTTTCTAGCAGCTAAAGAAAAAAGCAAACCGCCACGGCAAACAAAACCCAGCCATTAGCGGCGGTCAGGAAAGGAATGCAAGACCCAGGCATGCCCACAGTGATGTTCTCTGCCGTGTCCAGCCACCAGCAGCACGAACACGGGGACTTCCCAAGACACAGCTTGCATCATCTCGCTGGTACCTTTTGCATCTCAGTGCCATCAGTATTGCATAATAGGTGTCAGAAGGAGGATGGGAAGAGACTCTTCTCCATTTCCAAACTCGCTGCCTCAGCCTGATTGAAAAGCTAAGCTGGTCTGGTGGGCGGAGGGTGCACTGGGACCTTTGGGCCTGGCCTCAAGTCTGTGTCCTCTGCGAGCTCACGATATGTGTCCAGGGGCAGGTCACATCTGTGTTTCATCGCCTGGTCTGTAAAATGCAGCACAGCTCTTCTCCCTGGCGCGCAGGGAATAAATACGTAGCGCTGGGCTGTGTTCCTGGGCACAAGGGACCATCTAAATAGATGGCTGTTCCAAGGAGGAACAAGGCCAAATACCCCTTCCCCCAGTGAAACGGCAGTGCAGTTCGAGTCAGTCGGAGCTTAATGTGATTTCTGCAGGGTTATTGCTATGCATCTGGCCTGAAAAAAGTGCAGTCCACTTATTGAAGAATTTTTTGGCTTGGCTCGATTCCATTTACACTGTGAACTGAAGCCTGCTTCAATGGGAGCAGACAAGCGCGTTGTACTGAAGATATAAAGCATAGTAGTAAAGATTTTTAGGCTCAGTCCTCTCCAGCTTATCTACATGTTTATATCTGTGCAGCAACACGACTCAAAATCACTTGTGTCATTAAAACTACATATAGGCGTAGCAATATGGACTGTATTATATTAACTCAACCGGTAAGTTTTTGACTGAACTACGCTGTTTGTGTTTCACTTCTTCCAGCCATTCTTAGTGAGATTTGAGATTGCTCAAAGTTCTCTTGCCAATGCTTTCCTGTAATGAGCGATAAGTTAAAGCAAACAAACCCAAGACAAAGCAAACACAATTCAACTGCGTGGAGGAAAGCCAATAAAAATAACACCTCGTGGCCTCATTTTTTGCTTGATGTGGGCTGACCTGGTGGACGCACATTGTGGCTGTGTCAGCTGGACCGGGGCATGGTGAATACTGTGTGCGCTGCTTTGCCGGAGATGCTTGACAGTTCCATATATATTTGAAAAGTGGGTTTGGCTAGGCACCAAGCCAGCCTCTTCCCCGGAGAGCTACAGGCTATAGCGCGTGTTGGACAGGAGAGAAAAGTGAGAGAGCAGAGGGCAGAGAAAACATGAGACGGAGGACTTGAAGGGTAGGTGCATTCCTGGGCTGATGAAATTGCCATCTGCCTTGTTTCTGTGCAGGGTAAACACGGCGCCCACGGTCCCGTCGTGGAGGCTGGGGGGAGGCTGAGGACAGCGCTTGCCAGCTGCTGGTCTGGTGGCTGCTGTGGGCTCCCTGCACGCCTCTGCCCATGACGATCTCTCTAGGTAGCTCTTGGGAGGAGCAGCTTTTAGCCAAGGGTGCAAGTGTTACCCAGGCGAAGACCGCAGAGGTTCCTCCTCTTCACAGACGAGTAGCCACATTGTGGACTTCAAAAGTCTGCGCACTGCTGAGGAATTACCTGTCTCCTCCATGTGGCAAGTGAGAAAGACCAAGTGGCTTTCCAGAGCCACCAGGTCCCCTCTGAGACCGACACTGTGTGTCCCTGACTTCAGGAGGCAGCTTGATGCACACTTCTTGCAGCGGGGCCATGATCTTTGCCCCAGACCTCGGCAGGGTGCACTCTGAGCTCCCCACGCTGCACAAACACAGCTCATCCCTCGGTTTCCTCTCCCTGCTGGTTTAGGTGGGTTGTCGTCAGAGGCAAATGGGATAACAGCGTCCATCAGGGCTGGGTGGGCATGGAGGTGGCTAATCACCCCTCCATCCACTGGTGCTGCATGTGTCCGGTGGCCCGCGGAGCTGCTGGAGCAGGACTAACGCCCGCTGGGAGTAGCACCCTTGGGGCCCCAGCAGACACAGCTCAGCATATTTCTGCATTGGTGTGTCAGGGGCACTTCTGTCCCATGGCTCCAGCTTTGGGCAAGGCATGTCAACACTCTCATTCTGTGGTCATCTCCCTCTCCTGCCTGCTCGCCCCTCAACTGATCCGCATAATGCACAGCTGTAGACATTTTGGTCTGGCTATGAGAGACAAGTGGTGCTTGGTGACCTTAATTAACAACATTACTTGAAGTCAGCTGAATGAAGGACAGACAGTGAGGGGAGAGCAGATACATCCTGAGCAGTACTCTGCTCTGCCATAAAGCAAATGCCTTGATCCGGGCAGATGGCAGCTGAAGTTGAGGCTAGGAAAGAGCTCTGGCCAAGCAGCTCACGAAGGGCCTCTGTTACTTGGATGCTGTGGCTGAAGACAGGGTTCAGTTTAGGACAAGATGCTGTTGTTGGCGGGACTGGTCGCTTAGACACTGGTGACGGTGTATCTGCAGGGCTGCAGTTCCTGTGGCTGAGGGGCAGCAGAAGGCAGGGTAGGGTACTCCCTCCTCCAGTTTCCTGCTGCTCTTGAGCTAAATTTTGGCTCAGCACACACTGCTTCCTGAAACTTCACCCATTTTGGCCTCAGATTAGCTTGTGTGTGCAGCACAGCTGTGGCTCACAGCACTGAAGCTTTGCAGATTGACACAGAAATCCTGGCTGAGAAAGGAAACCTCTGCCTCAGATTGTGGAAATGCCGTGCCATTTTTTGGCATGCTTGGTACTTTATAGAGAGAGGGAAATGATCCATGCTCTGTTTGGTTTTTCGTTGGGTTGTGTTTGCTTGTTTGTTTTGTTTTGTTTGGGTTTTTTTCCCAACAGAAGTGAAACTGCATTAAAAACTTGACCACGTGGAAACACAAGAGAGTCAGACGGTCTAAACCTTGACAACTATCATCTGTCACTGACGGTGCTCATGTTACCTTTGGCGACGGTTGCCCTGCTCACAGATCAATGGAAAATGAGTATTTGCTTCTGGCTAATTGCGTCACTGCCAAATATAGAGCCACATGTCCTAAACCAGTCATCATCTGACCTTGAAGGCTGTACCCCTCTGGCTTTTGGTCGCAGCTGTGATGTCCCTCCTGTGGCTCTGCCTGTGTCCAGGCACTTGCCCCTGGCTCGTGCTGTGTACCGGAGAGCCACCGAACCCCCAGGAAATGCTTTTGCTGCCCTCCTGCATCTTGCCTGTGGCTAGGGGTATTCAGGGACCTGGGGCAACGCGTTACAGTGCTTCAGCCCCTGATTGTGGGTTTGCTGTGTCTTTGGAGAAGGAATGCCACGGTCTGCCAGGATAACCTGTTGCTACCCAGTCACCTCACGCTGCAGTCACTCGAGCCAGGCAGGTGTTCAGGATTTGTTCTTCCACCTGAGAAGGCCGTTGCACATGAAGACAGGAGAGATAGGAGATAAACAGCCACTTGATTACAGCAATGGTTGTTTCCCAACCTTACATCCGTAGGCAAGGATTCCCCTCCTGCAGTGACTGTCAGTGTCTCTTTGGTGCTGGCAGAGGTGACACTGCCCCTGGCCCCTGGGTCACGTTGCAGGCTGTCCTAGGGTGGAACACCTCCTTCACCAGACCTCCCAGGCTGCCCCGATGACACGCGGGGGAAACACCTAAACAGAACATCCATGTAGCTCATCAGTGGCTCCTGAGACCAGGTGCATCAGCTCTGGGGGCTGAAGCCCACCCTTGTCTTTTTGGGCATACCCTGCATATATTTGTCTACCAAAAGCTTCAGAATTCAGGGAACTCAGGTTTCAGGACTCCCAATCAGTCCCGAATACTGGAAATTGAGTAAGATTTTAAGATCGGAATATGTTTCCTGATTATTAAATTACTTTGTACTTTAGGTGGGAATCACGTGACGAAAACACTGCTCACTCTCGACTCTCACTCTCGACAGCCCACAAACCTGGAGAAGACCTCTGCACATCATTTGTATTTCTTTCATAATGTCAAAGCTCCTACAACATTGTGAACTTGCATGGCCTGAAGTTTCTGATGTTTTCCCTGATGAGAAAGTTACCAGCAGGCATAATGACCAAAACCCACACTGGAACTTGTCTAAGTACATGCCGTGGCAGAGTGTGGGCAGAGAGAGGGGGTTTCACACATCGGCATAACCAGCTCATGGATCCCAGACTTCACGGTTTGAGTTCGCCAAAAATAAAGTACCCTGATTTGGCCACTTTCCGTGAAGAAAAATATCAAATTTCCAGAAAGCAGTGTTCTTTGAAGAGCTGAAACTGGGCAAAAGGCTGGATACAGAATATCTGTAAAAAACCCCAGTTGTTATGGTAGTAGCATCTGCGTTGGGGCACTGTGTGCATGTGTGATGCAGGAGTCTTAGAC
The DNA here is from genome assembly GCF_000690775.1 of Eurypyga helias. NCBI lineage: Eukaryota > Metazoa > Chordata > Aves > Eurypygiformes > Eurypygidae > Eurypyga > Eurypyga helias. The sequence continues at coordinate 14,281 of NW_010263097.1, forward strand.
TAAGAAATGATGTAAATATCCATTACTACTCCAGGTATCAACTCTCAAAACCCTACAGATTTTATTGCCTCCATTTCTGCCTTGAAAGCACCCCCATGAAGAATTTTTTCTGTGTATAGAAAGAGGTAAATATGTTGCAGAAATCTGCTGTGTTGATTCTCTTAATGACAATTTGCATGTTAACACGGAAGCGTTGCTCATGCACTACTGAAAGCAGAAATTAGTTTTTCAAGTCAGGCTATATTGAAACTTATGAAAATGGGCAATTAGTGCCATTTTGGATAATAAACTGAAGTTTGTGGTGTTGAGTTGTCCATATGAGATAGTACAAACTTACACTGGAAAGAAGAACGTCATACCTGGATAGAGATAGTGTTATTTTGTACAGAAACAGGTTTTTGTACAGGGATAGTGTTACACAGAGAAATGGGCTTTTGCCCTTTGCCCAAGGGGACATGGAGGATGAGGGTTTGAGGTAGGTGGAAGGAAGGTGGAACCTTTTCTTAACTGTGGTTTCTACCCAAGAAATGTTGGCTTAAGAGGTTGTTCTGGATGACAGATGAATCCGGTCTTTCTTTAAAAACTGCTATGGATTTCATGCTGTACGTGCTGATCTGACAAAATGTTCCCCAAGTAAATGCAACCTGAGCTCCTTGGGAGAGGCTTCATAGAGAAATCAAATCAAACAAAAATGGGAGCTTGGGCAGTTCATGCATTCCACAGTAATACTTTAGTCTTTGTGATATTGTAATGGATCAGAAGAAGATGCTGAGCTGGACAGTTAAACAAAGACCAACAAAAGACTTTTGAGCACGTCCAGGGACATGGCAGGTACTTGAAGGGTGTTGTCCCACCTTCTCGTTCTCTACTCCTGCAGCCTTGTTTCTTTAGGGAAGCTCCTTTCCTTCCCTTACTGATATACAGCAAAGGTTATCTGGGTTACTGCTTGCTCTGTGTTTTGCCAGCTCCAGGATTAGCCATGTTACCTGTGAGATCTTCAAAAGCTGCTGAGGCTCCTCCCGCAGCAGGTCTAGCCTACCTAGCATGTGCAGGAGTTACCCTGGTTTGGGTTGCCCCACTTTTTCAATAAGTTTTATTGGTCTCTCTGCCCTGTGAGATCACAGGACCAAGTCTGCGTCCTACCTGCCTCTCCTGAGTTACCCCAAGCCCTGTGATCGCTTGGTGGTGGAATGGGATGCCCCTTTCCAAACATCCTGGAGGAGGGACGCAGGGCTGCTCAGAGCTGCTTTCTGCAAACCGCTTGTGCCCAGGCAGAACCACAATGACACCTCTGAATGAAGTGCAGCCTCTGAAGATGATGCTTCCTTCACACCTTCTTCCTGACTGAAGGACCTCAAGGCCAGTGTGGTCCAGGAGTGTCTGCACGAGCTTGTCACAAGTGGGTGGCTTCCAAGATTATGCTGGGTTGAGTGCCTCTCGTGGGGCATTGGGAATACCTCTGTCACTTCCCACGTGTCAAACAGAGGGAGTGAGAAGCTTGAACCAACCCTTTTGGGTCTGCATGGGCCTATGCAAATTGCAAAGGGGCTGTGTCACAAGGCATGAAGTTGGGGTTGGGACCTTGCCAAAGACAAAGTCTGCTGTGCAGGAGCATGAAGATGACGGTCCCTGCCCCACAGCTCAGGTGGCTGTCACCACTCCTTGTGGCCATGGGGTAGAGTAGAGGGGACTGCAGTGGCACCAAAGAGCATAAACAACCCTCTGTTAACTAGGACACAGCACTGTTAAATTTATCCTCACATTTTATCTAATCTGTGCACTTGATTTAGCTTCCAGGCTGCACTGCTCTTGCCAGTGGGACCTGGGGGTTGGCCTCCAGCCTTTGGGATAGGCCTCCAGTCTCTGGGATAGGGCTCAAAATCTCTTGAAGCCTTCAGGGCCAATATTGTTCTACCCCAGAGTTTGTAATAATCTCCTCCCTTTCAGAGCTAATCTCTCCCCATCACAGCCATTCCAACATTAATGAGTACTTTTGAGAGCTCAGCTTTTCTGCTAGATGATGTTTTTTATTAGTCCATTAGGAGAGTTATGACAGCTCAAGTGCTCTGTCCTATTTGGATGAAAACTACTTAGGTAAATAGCAATGAATTCCTCCTCCTTAAATGGCCTTTCTGGGTGCTGGTACATGATGTGCCCTGGTGTGTCCCATCTACTGAATAAAGGGTGGGAAGATTAGGAGATCATGGTCCAAGGGCACGCTGGGTACTGTTCGGAGGGGAGCTGGTATGAACATCTAAGACTTGTGGAGAGGTGAAAGAAGCAGCTGAAAACCTGAGGGGACAAAAGCCAGAGAAGAGATGAAAAATGGTTTTATAGGGAACCTTGAAACTCAAAGATTTTTTTTTTTTTTTTTTAACCTGATTTCTAGAGGAGAAAGCCCTGGGTAGCAAAGAGAAACAATGTCCCTCAGGCATGAACATTCACTTCACAGGAGCTTTAAAAACTTCATATTGCTTTAAAAAATGCAATTAACCTTCCACCAGTAACGTGCACCTGAACAGTCTGATGTGTGCATCTGCTCCATCCCATCTCCTCCGGTTTCCCCTCAGGAGGTGAGATTCATCTCCCTCCCAGCAGACGGAGTTGCACCTTTGCTAAGGGGGAGATCTGTGGCTGCTGCACTGATGAGCAATTCCTGAAATCCCCCGACGTTAGCTGCCATCTCTATTATTGTGGCTACAGAAGGGTTATTTTATATTTCCAGGATATCGGTGTGGTTGGTGTGGCCACATCCTCTTTCAAGTCATGCAGGAAGGTGGCAATTGCTCTCATGGGTTTCAATACACGGCGTGGCAAAGCATGATTTTGCAAGTGTCACACCGAAGCTTATCGGCCTGTAGCCTGTTCCCGAGATACCCTTCTTCCCCAATGCTCAGTGATGCTGACTCCTGCCCATTTGATCTGCAGCGCTGCCTTTTGACCCAAGCGATGCAGAGCAGAGACAGGGGATGGGGCAGTACGTGAAGCTGTGCTGAAAGATGCAGGACCTACAGAACCGTGAGCCCTGATTCCCCCAGGGAAGGAGGCTCTGCCATCCCCACTCACTGCAGGTGCATCTTCCCTTCACGATGCTCCACGCGTTGCCAGGCTTCATGGTCTCTTCCCACTGGAGTGGCAGTTCCAGATTTTCATAGAATCACAGAATGGTTTGGGTTGGAAGGGACCTTAGAGACCATCTAGTTCCAACCCCCCTGCCATGGGCAGGGACACCTTCCACTAGACCAGGTTGCTCAAAGCCTCATCCAGCCTGGCCTTGAACACTTCCAGGGATGGGGCATCCACAGCTTCTCTGGGCAACCTGTGCCAGTGCCTCACCACCCTCTCCAGGAAGAATTTCTTCCTTACATCTGATCTAAATCTCCCCTCTTTCAGCTTAAAGCCATCATCCCCTGTCCTGTCACTACAGGTCCTTGTAAAACATCCCTGTTTTTCTTCTATTAAAGTTCAAATCAGCTAAACTAGATACAAGATTTGCAAATGGAGCTCAGGAAGTTGCTGCCACACCCTTTGTGAATAAACAATCGCACCTAATCTTAGTGCTTTACATTAATTAGTAGGGGAGGAACTGTGTCACCTGTGCATGTCAATGAAGTCAGAAGTGTCACCCAGAGATGGGGGCTGAATTCAGAAAAGCGCAATTACCAAAGCACTCGGGTCTAATGTGTCTCTCAAAATCTCCACATCAATAAATCCTATGGCCTTTAGCCAAGTGCTGTCATCCCCCAAGGGATCCTGGTGAGAAGATCCATCCCCAAAGAGGAGGCACTGAGGGCATTCTGGCTTCTTAACACTTCATTTCCAGGTCTGGAGACCCCAAAGTTTCTTATCAGGCTCTAGCAAGTCGTTTCTGCTTTTTTTTTTCATCGTGCCCTCCACTTGGGAGGAGTACAGGAGCTTTCTGGCTGGTTTTGGCTTCCCCTGCAGCAAGGTCAGAGGTTCCCTGGGTGTCATCGGGGACTTGGTGTGCAGCAGACAGCTCCTGTGGGAGCAGAGGAGGCCAGCAACGCCTCAGCCCACCCTCTGGTGTGCTGTGCATCTTTTGCATGGCCACTCTAATGCCAAGCGATGGAAACGCCCGGTGGGATGGATGGGTAGGGAGCAAGGAGCGCGCGTGCGTGCGTGCATGGGCTCAGTGCGTGTCCCACGCAGCGGCTGTTGCAGGCTGATGGCCTGGTGGCACTGGTGATGACAGGCTTGGGGAGCTGGCAGTGCCACAGCAGCTGTGCGCAGGAACCAGCTTTCTTCATGTTTTATATAAAAGCTGATTTTATTTTTTAATCTCGGCTGTCTGCTCTGCCTCCAAGGAGAGGCAGACAGCAGCATCAGCAGAGGTTGTAACGATACAGAAAATCCAGCCACACTGATCTCAAAAAAATTAATTTTCTTAGTTTATAGGAGTGCTGTTTATCAGTACTAATCTAACACTGTTACCAGAAGGCATTCATGCAACCTTCTGAAAGTACTTGGCTATGTGTAAGATGCCACATATAAATAAATGCCATTGTAAATGTCAAGTCATACAGGAACATAAATAAATTAGTTTCCTGGGCTCATTAGAGCTGAAAGCCGGGCTTTTGTAGCAGGATGAAGAGAATTGCACAATGCAGTTCCATGTGGCTTATGAAATGTGTATGAAAACCATTTTCTCCTACCCATTCTAATTATGATATATAAATAGATTGACTATTTTCCTTCGAGCACTTACTTAGCTGGAATCTTTTTTTTTCTAAAGACCAGTGCAATCACTTGTATGATGCATTTCTCTAGGCCCTTAACAGATCCCTAAATCAAAAGGCAATTATTTATAGCAGTAACATGACCTTTCACTAATTGGGAAAGAGAATGTTGCACAATAGGTGAAAGTTGTCGTGAGTGTTCAGAACTGTCAGAAGTCATTTTAGCATTTGGCTTTCAATTCTAACTGGCATAAGTATTTAAATGATGTGTAATAGTTTTTAAATTATGTGTGCATATGAGGTTTTATGGGAGCATTAACGTTCTTGTGGAAGGAGAGGGAGGTTTGCACTACCCATGGCCAGGCAGCAGAACAAAACCAAAGCACTGTTTTTTCACCCAATAAACAATTTTGTCACATAACCTGTTGGCAGAGGACGACTCCTGCATCCATCTCACCACGGGCATCAGCAAAGCCCCAGGTTTAAGAGCAGCTGCTAGGAGGGTAAATGGGGGTCAGCAGGACCGGCTGGGGCCAAATGGTGGTGGGCTGTATCTGCTAAAGACTCATATGGGCAGGAGGAGTCAGCAGAGATAGAGGAAGGGGGATGCCAGAGCAGTAAGGATGAGATATATGTCAAATATATGTATTTTTATTATTCAACATTAAGACTGCAGTAGTTCTTAGAGGCTGACGTTTTGGACCTTGTTATACCAGGTACCATAAACACGGTGCACAGGACAGTCCTTGCTCCAGAGACCAAGGGAAGGCAGGCTATGAGACTGCTCTACAGCCCAGAGGGTGCCTCTGCTTCTTCAGCTTGTCTGTAGTCCAGCAAGACCCTCCCTACCTGGAACCGGTGGGCAACATTCACCAACACAGACTGGGAGGAGTGGAAGAATTAGCCCTTTGAAAGAGTACGTAGAACTACATGTGGCAATGCAGTAAACAACAGCCAGAGACAGAATAAATGAGTCACTTTTCTAGCGTATTTGAATACTGTTTAAATATAAACATTGCAAATTAATATCTCTAACTGAGAAAAAAATAAAATTGGATGCAAAAATACACCAATGGCATATGCGTATAAATATATGACGTGGTTTGCACAGTCATTATGCGTCCTCCTTACGGGCTGACTTTCTAGAGGCTGGTACAAAAGTTGAAATATCAAAAAACAGAAATGAAAGGTCTTCAGCTAAACACATTGCTGCTTTGGCAAGTGATTCACTTCCCAAAAACCTGGGCTGTAAAAACGAAACATAGTTTCACAACAGATCCATTTGTTTTCACATCATACCTACCTCACCGCATGAGGTTAAAGAGTGAGCAAGGAAACGGTGGTGCATACAGAATGCCCAGTACATTATAATGGCGTTGGAGCCCAGTTCCACCACCCATTCAAAGCCTGTGATGCTAAGGGCATCTGGAGAGTTTTCTCCCCAACGAAGATGGCTTAAGCAATATACAAAGTGCTTTACTAGATGCTTATGCCACACCATCCACTGCAACTGGCGGTTTGCTCCTAACCCTCTGGCAGCAGGGTGCCACTCCAATGCAGATGCACTGGATGGGGTCACTGCAGAGGGCTGGCAGCTGCCGGGGGGGTCAGATGCTCCCACCTCACAGAGGTGAAGGACTCCCAGACGGAATGCTGCTGCGGTGCCAGAGGGGGCTCTGTGGGGCCAGTTCAGAAACCCTGATGCCCGTGGGCAATGCTGCTGCATGGGGCACAGGGTGCAACCAGGGCCATGCCAAACCCAGATCTGGGGGTGCTGCAGCGCAGCGGGACAGGGGGAGTCCTGGCATGACTAGGCAACAGCTCCTCCTGACCCAAAACCTGGTGCCTCGCCCATCAGCCTCACACAGCCAGCCTTGCCCAGCTCAGAGGAAGGCAGATGGGGTGCAAGCATGCTCACATGGCACTTTTCTAACATCTCTACATTTTTGTTTCAGTTTTTGTTTCCCTCCATTTCCTTAGAAGACAAAAAGCTACGTAGGAGGTGCCCGCTCGGTCTGGGCTAGCGGGGGAGTCAGCGACGTGGCCTTCACAGTACCCCGTGAGGTAGACGGAGGTCAGAGAACCAGGGCAGTGTCCAGACGGAGAACGTGGTGGCACCAAGGAGACCTCAGATGGAGTCTGTGACTTCTGCAGGGAGCAGCCCCCATCCTTGCGAGCACCGCACCCCCTGCGGGTGTCCCCCTTCCCAGCCGTGCATGGGGGACAGTGATTTCCATAGAAATGCTGAGCGCCAGATTAGGACAAAGTACTTTCTGTAGGAAAAGTTGGTGCTGGGTGCTGTGCCTCGCTCCAAGGGATGGTCTCTGTCCCTAGCTTAGCCCACAGTCTGGCATAAAGCGGGTGCCAAGGGGTGCCGTGGCCTAGGACACATTTATGTTGGAGAAGAGCGTGGCCGCGGGCAGCGTAGATGCCGTGCTGTCTGCCAAGTAGCCCAGGATGCTTTTGCGTTCGCTGTGTGACAGATTGGCTTTGATGCACAGGAACGCTTCCAGGTGCTTTTTGCTGCGGAAGAGAAAGGGGCAGATGTCACCTCCTCCCGCAGATCTACAGGTGCCGGGTCCCTTGTGCCAGGATGCGGCCCTCCACCCTGTGATGGGTGGCATCTGGTGGTCTAACACAGGATCCAGCACTGTCTGGGAGGTTTGGGGTAGGGTAGGCAGTCTCCAAGGCAAAGGAAAAAATCAGGCCAGAATTTGGAATATGTAAGATATGTAAGTAGGTTTTTTTTTTTTTTTTTAACAGTTTATTTTGTTGCCCAATGGCACTGGGATGGCCACAGCCTGGCAGGCATCCCCCACCCCTTTCACACACTCAGGCTATATGAACCCCACCTCTGCTCATATTTGACTGTTTCCTGGCTCAATTAAAATCCCACACGAGTATTTGCAAATCTGTTTCAGCGTCTCTTACCGGATATCTGGGTATGTTGTGGCGAGTGTTGCAACTTCAATTTTAATGGCACCTAAATCCTGAAGTCGGATGATTTCAGCCAGCTTGGGGAGGGCGGAATTCAGCCACGTGGCTTGAGACCCCTGCCAGAAGAGAAAGCGGTCAGCGTGGAGGTGCAAACCCCCGCGTAGCCCAGGAGCTGTGCTTCACCAGCAGTGTCACCAAACTGGCTCCTGGCGAGGGGGAAGGACACAGCTGAGATTTTAGATGCCTCATTGTTTTCAGTGATGTTTCAAGCCCAGACTTTGCCTGGGCCAGCCTTTTAGGAACTGGATTAGTTTTGTGTTGGTTTTTAATCTTCTTACACAAGAGGTGTAGGGTTTGCCAGAAGACCGAGGTTTCCGCATCCACCTCAACAGACTCTGATCTTCCCTCTCATCCTGCTTTCTTTTCCTCGGGTTTCTATGTTGCCCAGGGTGTGTATGAGGTCTGATGGGCAAGGTAATGCAATGGCACATGCTGCTGTCTCCCAGCTTTACACACAGCCCTGCCTTTTGCATCCTCAAGCATTGCCAAAATCGTTTCCCTGCCCGCTCAGGAAAAAGCCCCAGCTGGACCTGTTTTCTGGCTGCTGGATATCCCAAGGCACTGGCTGCCTGACCTCCTGCCCACACCAAGGGATGTTCAGGCTTGTTCCCTCTCCCATGAAACGTACATGGGGTGGTGGAGGACAGGGCTTGACTTTACATTTTTGCAGGCAAATTTAGGAGTGTGAAAGGAGGGAGGTGATCTTGGAGGACAGGGAAAGGTGTCTCAGCCATGCAGAAAACACAAGGGGCTCTGATGGAGGAAACCCTTGTGTACCAGAGACCTCACACACCGCCCATTCCAGCCCCTGCCTCACCTCCAAGCAGCACAGTGAGGGAAATCAAGGGTGAGGGTAAGAGTCAGAATCCAGACTCCTCATGAGTTGTACTGAAACCAGAGAACTGCAGTGTTTAGGTAAATCTTCTGACCCTGCTAATATAAATCTTCAAAAGGAAACCACTGCCTACAGGACAAAGGCGGATGAAATCATGACACTCCATCTGGGGATGGCAGTCTGCTGGTGGGGGAGCCTTCCTGCCTGCAGGCACTTGGAGACCTCTTGCTGCCTAAGATCCCTCCTTCCAGGAAATTAAGCTGAGTTGGAAAGGCTAATGAGAGGCCCCCCCGAAAATTCATTTTCCTGTTTGTCAGTGCTCCCTTGCCCTGTGCTGGTGTGGACATGACGAGCGCTCACGTACATTGCTGGTGCAGAAGGCCTCCAGGTCGGCAGCGTTCTCAGAGATGTGTTGGGCCAGGTTTTGCTGCTGCGCTGGACTTTTCAGGCTGACTTTCTTCTTCAGCAGCCTCACGATGTACTCTTTAACCAAACGGGCATGGATCTTCTCAACGATAGCCTGTTGGAAAGGAGAGGAGGAATGAGCTATCTATCTTTTGCTTGGGGACAAAACAAACCCTGCGTATAGGTGGAGGACAAAAACATCTTGGTAAGACATGCCCCATCAAATGCCTGCTGCTGATCCCACATGAGGAACAGTGCTGATTGCTGACCTCCCCATGATGGTTACACAACATCCTAGATGCCGAGAATTTCTTTGTATTCAACTAATGAAGTGTGGGAATTTCCCGATGTTGTTTCCTTCTGGGAAGAGTTGAAGGCATAGGAAAGATCTAACTTGTGTTAGAGAAGAAGTAGCAGTACTCCAGAGAAACAGGAATTCATGCTGCTCCTCCTGTTCCTCTCTCTAATACACAAAACATCGTAATTTTGTTTCAGCTACTAAAAAGACAAAGGCAGGAAATCAAAGATTTTTTAATATGGTGATGTTTTATATCTACTTCAGTACCACTGAAAATGTGATTGTGGCTCAGTTATCCGGGATTTGTCCCAGTTGTATCCATTTCCTCTGGTTCTTAGGGCAATCAAAGAACCATGAACTGTGTGATTGCACCCATGTTTCAAGGTTGCTAAGCCAAACTCACACATAAATAAAGCCATATTTTGAGTGATCCCTGGCACACTTTCTCTACAACATGGGTGATTTTCCATGAAAACAGGGCAGCAGAGCTACAGGAGAGGTCTCTCTCCCTCTCTCTCCCTCTCCCTGAGAGGTCTTTCCAATGCCAGGCCAGCTCACCAGCTTAACGCAGGTCAAGGCACCTGCAGTTGCAGAGGATCAGAGCTGAAAACTCAGCCTCGGTCTCCCAGAATCCCTCTGTTATCTCTCTTGGACTTACGTGGTAGAAAGGCTCCTTTAGGGTCCGGAAGTCTGAAATATGTTTGCTGGTGGTTTTAATGATCTCGTTCATAATTTCATTGCTGGAGTCCCACTTATTTTCTGTAAACTTCTTATAACTTGGCTGAAAAAAAGGAAAATCTGCTTAGTTTCCTCAAAACAAATTCTATGCACAAGTATATTTAACATTTCTGTAAGTACAGTATCCTACACAGCAACAGTCCCGTGACGTGCAGTCCTGTGCAGGGGTGTGCGACAATGACCTATAAGGGCAGGGGAAGAGGGGGCTGTACTGGGCTTGTGCCCCCTTCTTGGTTCCTCATGATGAAGACTGAGGGCTTGGAAAGGCTCATATTGGAGATTTTTTTTTATTTCCACATTTTTAATCTTTTGCCCACACCATCTTGTCTGATTAGAGAATTAGGAAACCATCAGGGGGGAAAAAAAAAGAATCATTATGAGATGTTTTCAATCATGGTTTTTCTTGGCCACAGTAAATATACATGAAAATAAATAAAGCACCTCTGCTCTGTCAGATGCCTTCTCAAGGGCCCTACAGGGAAAGCTGGTGAGATTGTGGCTGAACATTCCTGACTCCTATGTCTTCCCCTCTATCACACTTGCTTAACTTAAAAAGCTTGTGTTTTATATAAAAGAAAGGAAGAAAAAAAAAGAAAAAGAAAAAAAAAAAGAAAGAAACCAAAGTGCCTTTCAGGACACCTTTATGAAGAAGCCAAAAGCTGTGTAATTGCAGTTCATGCCATTTTTGATTGCTTCCTACAGTGCGGAGTGTAAACACTGGCAGGTCGAGACTCTCCCTCCTGCAGCAGTTCTCTCAGCTGCTATCAGATCAGTTTATGTTCCTCTGCACCGTCGTGCCTCTGTGACTGTGCCCGTTGTGCTCCCAGGCTTGAGGACCAGCTCAAGGAGAGGGGATTCAGGACCAGCTCAAGGAGAAGGGATTCAGTTCTCTGACTGATGCCAAGCGCTGTCCTGCTCCACAGCCCTCCTGAACTTTGCTGCACTGGAATCAGAGATTTGGGGAGGGCTGAGCCATGGGCAAGAGGGTGTGGGGTGCGGGTACGGTACCTTCAGCTGCGCAAACAGCTGCTGAAGCAGCACGTCGAAGCCGCTGTTTTCGATGTCGCCAAGAGTGCCGAGGATGTGGGCTTTATTGTCGTCGTTCTCTGCCATGTTTTTCTGCGCGTAGTCTCTGCAAGGAAATAGCAGCAAGGTCAGCATAATCTGTCCTCAAAAGAGAGAAGGTCTCCAAACCTTCCTCTGCAGGCAGACGGACCCTCCTCTGCTCACCCCGGAGCACCTCTCGCACTATTATCCATTGCCTGCAGAGGAAGGAGCAAAGCCTTTTGTTTTGGACCCTCACCTAAAATTCCAGCAGTTGTTAATATTTGCAATCAGGATAGGCTTGTAGTATCTGTGCTTCTTGCTCTTCTCCTTAAAGTCTTCAAAAGCATCCTTGTAGCTGGAGGGGAGACGGAAGAGAAGAGGCGGATGAGCCCCCGCCCAGGGGGCTCTGGCAGCCCAGCTGCCCACCCTGCCTTACCGCACCTTTTCAGGAAGGCAAGCAGCTCCTTCGACAGGCGATGCGACAGCTCCTCGCCCACTGCTGCGCTGATGTCCTGGGCTCGCTCCTGGCCGCTGTAGATACTCTAACAAGCAAACAGACAACACGATCAACTTTAAATGCTGCCTGCTCCAAAAAGGCCAGGTTTGCTGGTTAAAAAGGTGACAGATCCCAAACTGTGGTAACCGCAGCCCTCCCTGCGACTGAGCCAGGGATGTGCAGAGCAGCATTGCTTATTTGGTGGGTTCCAGCCAATTTTGACCTCCATCTTCAAATGCAGAGAGAGTTGAAGAAAGCAGCATTAAAGAACATCTATAAAACAGCTGAGAAAGTGGGGAAAGCGACACTTGAGTTTTTTGCCTTTTTTGGCTGAATGTCATATGATTGCAATAAAAAACCCCATAATTTAGGTACAATCACCTAAGTATAAAAAAGGTTTATTTTTACAAGATAAACTCTGCTAGTCCTCTGCAGCCAGAGGAGGGAGAGTGTTGAACATGGGGAAAGAGCAGGAGCACTCGGAGCAGCCCTGCCCATGACAGTCCCCCTGGGAGCAAGCTGGGCAACAGCTCTGTGCTGCGTCCGCGCTTGGCAGGTTTAGCCTCCTGCGTCCACTGTTACAAGACCCAGCACCTAATGGCTTGGCTTCAGCTCAGGGTGCAGGAGAGACCGCACAGGGAGAAACAAAGGCAGCTTTCCTGCTCGCTTTGCTTACAGAGGAGCTTGTCTCCAGCACACGGTAGACCAGGACCATGCCAGACCATGGGGCAGGGCTCCCCTTTACCACCCACCTCTGCTACTGCCCTGCACCAGCGACCTGGCCTTTCGCTCTCCTGAATCAACTATAGTTAGTCTCATACTCTAAATACAGGCAGGATGCAACCGTTCATTTTTAATATACACCTGGATTACCTGGATAACAAATATTGCTAGTAGCTCACTCTGAAAATGTCCATTTAGTTTCTCTGGTTCTTTGTCTTCTTTCCATCTCTGGATTTCTTTATCTAAACATTTGCTCAGTGAATTCTTGACAGTAGCCTTTAGGGAAGGAAAACCAACAGCATTTGTCACAAAGTGGATGTAGCAGCTCCTGCCTTATCCAGGTTTTACTTGCTCACCCATCATTTGTCTGGCTGAGCAGACATTTTCCTCGGCCCTGGCTGAGAAATAAAGGGTCTTTGTTATGAGACACCTTATCCCTGTGCAATACCGAGTTGGATATTTCAGTGTAGGAGTGAACATCTACGTCCCTGCCCGTAATATCAGTGTTGATCTCAAGGGCAGGGCAGGAGAGTGATGGGTAAGAAGGTCACAGGCAGCTACCAGTGCTAGAGCCCAAATTCCCCCAGCCACGCGTTGACTGTGTGTCCTAATCAGTGCTACCCTCTGGGCCTGGTTTTGCAATCCTTTTTCATAAGCACTTCTGACGTCTTATGAGCGCTGGTGAGTGAAGCCTGTTCTCAGGCTTTCTGACCCCTCCTGCGTGCACACTGTGCAGCCACGCTTTTGAAACGGTCTCCGCAGTGGCTTGCACGTACCTCTGATCACCAAGTGCCGTGTTCATGCGGTCTGTAGCCCTCACACCCTCCTCTCCATCTGCAAACCATCAGGGGCTACAGCTAAACCTGGAACTCGTTTTCTCATTTTCCAGGAATTCCAGCCCCAAATGCCAAAAGCACTAAGCTATGGGAGTACTGTAAAAGTTGCCTCTTGTATCCATTAAGGCAAGAGTGATCCAAAAACCAGAGCAATTGTTATTTTCTGCAGACCAGGTGATTCTCCACTAAAGAAACACATTTTTCAAGAGCAGACCTGCATGCTTTGTGCTCATCCAAGGTCGGGCACCTCTGCAGAGACCTGAGATAATTCTGAATCCATCATCTGCGAGAGGGAGCATAAATCCCTCTGGGATTTAAAAGAGAACTGCAAAGTTACCCATAAAGAAGTGTTGGATTTTTTCCCACCTTCCTACCACAAGCTCTGCAAGAACAGGATGGCTCCCAGGGCTAACAGGAAGTTTGTTCTGCAAGTCCCATCAAGCAGAAAGCCGACCTGTCCCCCCCAGAAGAAACAAAAGCATTCTTGCTTTTGCTTGTCTCTGGAAGGGTGTGTGACTCACAGCTGAGAAGTGTGCATGCAGGGCAAGTCAGAGCTCCTTCAAGGAGTCATATGGGAACAGTAAAGGGAAGAGGAGGGACTGAACAGATTCTCACCTCTTCACTGTCAAGGTATTTCTCTTCGAGTTCTTTGCTCAGACTTGATGGCAAAAGGCTTCCAAGCTTAACTTTGTCCAACTCCGCGGCTAAAACATGATCTTTTCTCATGTCTCTGGAATGAAAAAGCCAAACAAATTCATTTTCCAAGAGCAGTGTAATTCAAGACAGCTGTTGATGCAACGCACTAACAATTTTTGAGGCTATCAGTGAAAAAACAGATGGAAATGTACATTGTCCTTAGTCCAGCCAGGACTTGGAAGAGCTGAATCTGTGCCAAGGGTAGGACCTGTGAGGATGGGACCGCAAGCAACCCAGGGGAACGAAGTCACATTCTGGTACAGGGGACGAGAGCAGCAGGAGGGACTAGTCCCAGGACATGGCCTCTCTCCATCGATATAGCAAGGGGATCAGACAGAAAGATGTCATTTTGTGGCTATCTGGGAATGGAGTGGGCAGTTCCATACTCTGCTGTCATGTCCTCATGGCATGCCAGCTCAGCTGGGTGCTCCCGAGCAGCTTTGAGGGAAGGGACCTGCCAGCCGTGGGGGGCTCAGGCCAGCACTTGTGGGGAGGCTGATTTGGAAGCAACCTCTCCCTCTGGAGCTGCGGAGAATAACCCTGAGCATCGCCTGATTTCTCTGTTTGCACATGACCCAGCTCCGTGGGGGTACACTGCCGTGCTTCCCACACATTGGCTCTTTCTGGTAGGATGCTGGAAGCTGGGCCAGGCTGTTGTGCAACCCTCCTCCTCACTGCTCCCTTCACTGCTGGCCATGGAGAGGTGGTCCCTGAGCAGAGACCTGGATCTAGCCCCTGGGAACACCTTGTTAAGCAGCTGCTGCCCTGGCCAACAGCATCCACAGCAATGGGCTGCGCTGCTCCAGTGAGCCCTGGTCCTCACAGCTACTGATTTCCAGACACACACTGGTTCAGGCCTGAATATCCTGACCTAAAGCACAGCACTGGCTCTGGAAAACTTCCAGGATCTGCACTGACTCATTATACTCGGTCAGTGAAACCTGAGGATGAACAAGTGAAGGTGAAGGCTTTAGAACACCAGAAGAAACACTGCTGGTGTATTTACTGGCTTTCACCTAAGAAATGAGAGCCCTTGAATCTCCATCCAGTGCTATAGGCCACAGCAAGGCACGGTTTTAGTTCTACAGTGTATAGGGCTTGCAAGCATGAAAGGCAACCCTTGGCTGATGATGTCATTTCACAGGGGTGCACCTTGTGGTCTCCCAGCCCAGAGGAGAGCACAGACTGTGGGTAGTGACTAAGAAACATCCTCCATGCCCAGGATAATTGCACCTTGGTTGTTCTATTCATTGGCTGCCCTCTGGTTCAGAGGGTTGAAATTTCCAAATTTTCCAAGGATGAGTTCAGGTCTACAACTGGAAATAGAGATCAGGGCAATGAACCTGCCCAACTTACCCCACAAGTGAAGACCTAAACATCTGTGTGCATGATGTGGCCCAGAAACCTGAATGGTGGGATGAGCTCTTGGTTTAGAGAGTAGCAGCCTTGAGTGTGCCCCTTCCAACTCTCCTGGTCAGCCAGTGTACACCAACACAAGGCCAGCGACACTAAAACCTACCCAGGCACCAGACTGCATCGCAGTGATGCCGATTCACAAATCAAGCAAATGCCTGGTTTGCAGCCACTGAACTAGTATTGATCACCAGGGATAAACATGTGTAAAAGTCTCACTTACTTTGGATATATGTTGTGCACCCAGGAGAGGAGGAGGTAAATATCCTTGTCTTCCAGATGCGATTCAGCATTTTTCTTCGCCTGGGAGGCAAAATAATTGTGGTAGAGTTCTGCATATGTGCTGAACACATTAAACTCCGGAGGATAAAGCTGTTTAATGTACTTTACAACTACTGTCAAATCTTCTTTCATTGTCTTCCCCATGTGCAGGAGGTTCTGGCCAGCTGTAGAGAGGTTCTCAGTTCTAGGAGTACGGCTGGTGTCTTTCATTCGAGTCTCTACCGACTCCTTTACTGTAGCCATCCAAAGCTCTTTCCAATTTCTAGGTCTAAATTGCATGTTTTGGTCAGGTGGATTCTCTGACATGTAGCTCTGATCTTCTTTCTCCTGCTCTTTCAGTGCCTCTACTGCCTGCTGCAGCAGTTCGGGGTTTGTTTTTGCCAGCAGCACGGAGTCTTTTAAGATGCTGAACACTTTGTGCTTTAGAACTGCATAGACAGACTCCACATCTTGCTGGCTGGTGTTTAGTCCCTCCTCACCTTTGCTAGACAGGCTTTTCTCCAGGATAATCAGATACTGAGCAGCGTCGCAAAGCTTTTGCTCTTCGAGGAGATCCATGATTTGTTTGACTGGTGAAAGAAGAACAGCCTTTCTTTATCCAATAGAGAAGACTAAAATTTCTATTTTATATAAACTTATGGTCTGGAATATTTAAAAAAAAAGTTTGTATTTCTCTAATGCTAGATCTTCAGCTCCTTCACCATATAGAAAATCTCTTTCTTTAAAGATTATTTCTAGCTTGCCTCTACCTGGGACAATGAAAATTGGAATTCTAGCACCACTGTGTTTCATCTGGACAGGTTTTCATGTGCTACCCATTATTTTTCCAAAATTTAGATTTGTGAGGGATTGGGTTTTTATTTATTTATTATCCTGCTTCCCATTAATATGACCTCAAGAAAGAAGCATGGCTTTAGAAATAAATGTAGATGGAAAGATACAACTAAACAAGATGTGCTATAGGAAATACCCCATGAGCTTTCCAGAAATAGGTTGGCACAATCTGACCTGTGAAATTTTTTTGGAGGACACATTTAGCGGGCAAGTTAAATACAACTGAACTATCTTATCTGAACTGCAGCTAGTTACTCAATATGGTTCAATCTGGGAAATTATGAATTAAACTGGAGGAGTTACATCCCCACATAGATTTTGTTAGGTATATAAGGTTTCTATGGGAAATGCTGGGTGGAGAAAGCTTACATTACTCATGAAACTAATTTTACTTCATATTCTCTTTCAAGACTGTGGCACAGAAGCTGGGAGGGCCCCACTGGCATCTGATGATTACACAAAGTTCAGAGACAGTATCGAAACCGAGGGCTCGGTTTATCGTACAGGAACAACAGGATAACTGGAATAGTCAATGGGCTGAAACTTAATAGCCCAAAGTATACGATACAAATTCAATAGAACAAAAGTTACTTAGCAACAAATAGGATTTTCTGCTGCAATCTGAATGTGAATCATCTTGGAAATGGAGGAAGAAGACAGATGTCAGGAAAATCAGTAAATCATTACTGTGAGATGGTGGTGAAAATGTCAGTTATGACCCCAGGATGTATCCAGTGAGGAATGTCCCACTGAGGTAGGAAAATGGTAACTTATTATACCAGGCATTGGTGGTATCTCATCTGGATTATTTTCTGCAATTCTGGTTGCTTTATTTCAGAAGAAAGGCATTGGGAATGGGGCAATGCAGCAGTGAGAACAAAGGCACGAAGGGCCCGTTTTCAGTAGACTTGGTTCATTTAGCTGAACAAATTCATGGTTGAGAAGGAAAACCACCAGTTAGGGAAAACATCTGACACATGGAGAAGGAGACACCAATGAGCTGGATAAAGGCTTGCCCAAACATGAGATAATCTGTACTAAAGCAGTGAGACTTTAAGAGCCCCCCAGTAAAGGAGGTAGGGCTAAAAAGTGTACTTATTTTAAGGTACAGCTCATTAATTTTATGAACCAGGTAATGAGATATGTCATCTGAGAGGAGGTGGCAGGTGAGCCTTGGAAACGCCAAGGGGCATTCCTCTCCAGTCCTGGGTTTCTCTGAGTGGGTATTTTCCTGCCTCTCTAAGCACCCTGCAGGGACGGTGCCCGCAATCAGTGGAGCTGTATGTTCAGATATCAGCTCCAGACCTACGTGTGCTGCTTGCTGCTGTCCCTGGGGGAAGAGGAGATTTCACGGGTGGGTGGCTTCATGGAGGGACAGAGCAGGGAGGTATGCTTTGGCTTCTCACCCATCCCCAGATCTCTGTGCCACCATGAAAGGCATAAATAAGTTTCGTTTTGGACAGACAACCTGCAAACTGGCAGTTCCTCAAGGAGTGTGCCCCTGGTACCAGTGGAACAGGACTTGAGGTCATGTCCCACTCAGCTCATGGTTTCCCCAGGTCCCCTGGGCAAGTCACTTCAACCTGTCAGTGCCCTTGTTGCTCAAGGGGACAATTCTCCACCTCGTGCAGCCCCTCTACAGGTAACTGTGGCTGATGAGGTGGTGCAAGGAGGATGGAGGAACACTTACCGCTGGGTGGTTTGGTCTTTTTTATCTTCTTAAATGCATTGGTAAGGATTTCCTTTATTCCTTTCTTCCCCTTTTCAGGGCTGTCCCCAGCAGAGGTGCAGCTCCCATTGCTCGTGATGGAAGATGCACGGGAGGGTCTGTAGGCTTGCTCTGGTCTTTCACTCATCTTATCCTGGTTCCTGGACCAGACCTCGTCTCCAGAAGGTTCAGGACAGGCAGAGACTTGAGCAGCTACTGATGATGAAGTGTTTGCACCAATGCAACCCTCTGATCCATTGCGTATTCCAATAGGACCACTTTGGAAAAAAGGTAACATTTTCATCATTTTCCTGCTAGCCTGCAAATTTCAGAAAGAACTGGTCAGATTATAACAGTTTACATTAAAATTACCATGGCACAACTTGTCAAGATGTATTCCCATTAAAAAAAACCAAAACAAAACCAAAAAACAACCAACAATTTTGTAAGTTGTCCCTGTGTGCGTACCGTGGGGAATGCCACACACATTAGGTAGGAGCACAGCTCTGCGGGAGAGCTCCTGAGCAACATCACCCCCGGTAACCAGGAGGATGGAAGCAGCTCTCTGGTCTAATAAATAACTTAAGAGAAAATCGATGAGTGATTTTAAGGGTGATTCAGATGACCTGATTTGAGACTTTGAGCTTGTCTGGATACAGGAGAGCAGGACTCTCCCACAGGATGCCGTGGGAGTACAGACGTGAGCATGGATGCTGCACATGAATGATGAGGGGGGCGGGGGGAACAGGACACAAGCATCCTGTGCCTATTCAGAGCAACCACGAAACTTTATACAGCATCAGGATCAATTCCAACCTTCCTTAGGGCCTATTTTTGGTGATCTCTGTTCATCTGGCTGTAGACCTGTCTGTGGAAGCCCATGTAACTCCTCGCATACTGAGTTTGCAAGTACAGCATGAAAATGTACCAAACCAGGTATGCAGCAATCTCTGCTGAGCTCAAGTCCTGCTGGTTTAACTCTGTTCCCCTTGAAGTCAGGAATAAAGTTCTTAGCTTCACAGGGGAGGAGAGCTCCCAGAGAAGATGGCCAAGAGCTCAGAAACATCAGGACTGTGAAAACCATGGCTGACAGGATGGGAGTGCGGGAAGCACAGCAGTATCTCCTGATGTGAACATCACTAGGTTTATAATTTTAGGTCCAAAAATCCCAGTAAGAAGCATGGCTTCAATGCTTTACGTGCTGCCTGCATCCCTACGGTGGCAGGCACAAGCTCAAGGACGCATTCAGACCCTTCAAACCCAGTCACAGTCTATGTAATCTCATTTTTAAAACAGCCCCAAGGTGACAACAACATCCCAAACAAGTCAACTTCAGTGCAGCTTGTTGCAACTTTGGTATGACTTGTTGGGCGTTCTCAAATCCCTGGGAGCAATTATTACTCCCATCTGTCTATGTTGAAACGTGAGGCTGAAGCGCAAGATGTGGCTTGTGCAGAAAGAAATACTAGTGGAACGGGGTGGTGGAGGGGGCAAGGTTCTGACAGCAGGGGATAACCAGACTGGACTTTTCCCAAAGCTGCTAAATGAAACTGGTGCTCATCCAGAGCAGTCTTGGCCTGGCTGAGGGGGAACAGGAATGTGGCACCAGAATCAGGCTGGTTTAGCCTTATTTAACCAGACACTGTCCTGACAGTCTACTACCAACACTCTTGCACTAGAAATAATTAACAATATAAACTTGTATTGTAACAACATAATTTTACATTTATATTTAGAATGATTTATGTCCATGTATTTATGTACATTTAATATGTTGCTGGAAATGTATCTGCATAATTATATTAATTTCTATAATGACTATAATTATGTAATTGCTGTAAATAAAGTGACTCATAGCTTCCAATCCTTGATCTAACAATGCTTTTTTTTAAGTGACTTTCTGGGAGACCAATGCACTTCTGTATGAACAACTCTCGGGCATGTTCTGGCTTACTTGTACTGCGTAAGGGCGGAGGAATTAGGCTTTAAATAAAGGAAGAATTTGGCTTCAGTTATAGGGCCACAATGTGGTGACCTTCAAATACCCTTGTTAAGTTCATACTGCTGGTATGTATCACGCCGATACAAGCTGTGATACTTCTGAGCAAACTGGTTGGAAGACTGTGTGCTCCTGCTGGCTCCCGTCAGCTTGGAGAGCTTCGAAGCATCAAGTTAGCGGTGATACAGCTGGGTGATATAGAGAGCTGAAAGGCTTTCCTTCTCCGTGCTGTGGCTGCCAGGTCACGTTCAGGATTAGTAATGCTGTTGCTTTTAAAGACAATGAAGATGAAAACTCATTCGGGAAGGAGAAGAAGGGGTGTGGGTGTGCATGATCTGGCTCGCTCTCAGCCAAACTTGTGGTCTGTGACCCAGGGCAAAGGGTGAAGCTAAACCTAGTGTCCTGCTGCCAGAGCAGGACGGCAGTGGCTGCCAAGAGGAGTCAGAGCCCTCGTGCCCCAGGGATCAGGGCTGGTCCCAATCCCTGGGGGTGAGCAAAAGGGCCAGAGCACCAGAGCTGCCCAGTGGCACGTAGTCACAGCTGGAGCTTCACACCTACCTCTCCCCCTAGCACCGGTATTGGGTTGGGGAGGGAGGAAAAATCCCTGCCACTCACTCCAGCTACTCTAGTCAGGATGCCCCATTAAAATCCTAAAACTGGTGGAAAAGAGCTTCTTTTTCTTTCATTCTCATTAAAAAGATATCACGGCAACCAGGGTTCTCTAAGTGTTTGGGACTTTCCTAATTTTTTTATAGGGCTATTTTCCTAGCCTGCATTTCCCAACATAAGGCTGTGTTTAGATTAATTCTGCCAAATCCCTTCCTTCCTGTTTATTCAAGCAGACTCAGCAGAGACCTTTCTCCTTCTCCTCTTATTCTGAACAAAGCATTTACTGTTCTTTCTTTTTTGTTGTTGTTGTTTCTAAACAAGGAAAGCATCTCTCTATTTCCTATAGCCAAAGGTGACTTCTGGGGTCTTTTGATGAATGATGATCAGAAAGGTGGATTTCAAAATGGTTTTGCTTCTTCCTTAATGCTAAGATGAATGTAATTTAACTTTGAAAATCACTGAAGTGAAACTATACATGAAAGTGTGGGTGAGGAAAAGATTAAGCTGCTTAAAAGCTTAGTTTTTAAATGGCTAGCAGAACTTTGTCCTGGTAATGCTCTGAAAGGGCTGGACATGGGGGTGGCCGTACCCAGGAGGGAAGCAGCTGGCTGGCCATGTACTGCCACGGGCTGCAGCCTGGGCGAGCCCCCGTGGTCTCTCTGTGGAGTCCACCAAACCATCATCTGCAATATGTCCCTACGCCCTGACCTGCCAAATAAAGTCCCACACCTAAATTAACAGATAAAATCAGATCCAGTGCTCTCGCATGGCGCTGCACATCTGCAGCGTGAGAACTGTGGGCAATATTGGCATGTCAGGGCGTGCTTTTTCTTCTGGAACAAATAAACACTGAAGGAGTTAAGCACTGGCGGAGCAAGGCTATCAGTGCAATAGCTGCCATGCTCCCTCACATTTGGCCAGCTTGAATGCTCGCCCAGTGTTTGTCAGTTTGCTGCTGCTGGTTTGCATATGTTTTTGTCTGCATCAGGAAATAGCAGCAAAGCCCAGCGCTCAGCCTCAGTCACTTACAGCAAGTGATCCCTTCCTTTCCAGCTCTACCCTTTATCACAAAACAGCCAAGCACTTGCTGTAAGAAACGCCTATAAGGAGCTTCCTATAAGAAACTTGCTTATAGAAAACAAACCACTTTCCACAAGAAACAGCTAAAAGGAGGTGGCACTGGTTATGGCTGGAGGTCACGAGCAGGAGATGCTCCTTGTGCCCCCCCTGCCCCCAGCATCTGCTCCTGCCCGCTGTGGCAGATGGGACACACTGGGAATTCTGCTCTGGCTCCAGTGGCCGTGGGCTGCTCCTGCACATTTGTGTTCTGCTCATAAATCAGAGCTTGCTAAAACTACAGCAGACTCCAAATTACCTTAGCAGTTAACACTTTGGGAAACGCTGAGTCGTTTCCCAGGCACAGAGCTCAAATTCAGGTCTTGGGAAATATGCTGATTTAAGGTCAAGACTTGACACAGATCCCAACTCATTATTATTACTAATTTCCTGTTAATTTACTGCTATCATCATCCTCATTATTATTATGTGGCACTAGAATTTGTGCCTGGGGAGGCTTTAGCTCAAATTTTTTTTTTTTTTTTTTTTACACAGCGTGTTCAGCTTGCAGTTTCCAACCAGAGGAGCAGCACAGCACGCGTACCATTCTCTGCCACGCTATACGAGGGGCCTGGACCACTGGGACAGCAGCGTTGCCGACTGCCGGCGTGGCTGGAGAGGCACCCAGGGATGCAGACCTGCCGGCTCTACAGGCAAGCTGTCCGCACTGTGCCCATCACGGTATGTACCCCCGGGCTGGAGCCTTTCCAGAGTGAGCGGCAAGGCCAAGGGGAACACCTGGAGCAGAGCAATGACACAGAAGGACACAACCCGCACTCTGGGCCTGGTAAATTCCCATTTTCTCCTTTTCCACCCCAAAGTAAACAGCCTTAATGCCACATGCTTAGGGTGGCTCATGGTGTGCCAGGGAGCACTCGGTGGAAGAGATTTACTAATCACGCCTATTCTGAAATTTTTTTGCTGATCTTTTCCTTGACTTCTTTTTCCTGAGCTGCTGCCAATATTAACAAGCATTTGTTTGGATTTTTAGTCCTCTCCAGCCTGCTGACATCCTAGGTCACAAGGATTTATGTCTCGTTTTAGTGGAAATCCCTCACACTCCTGCAGTCTTTCAAAAATACAGTTATTTAGCAAAATTTGTTCTCTGCACTTGTGTCGGCCTTTTCCTCCACACACACATCCTCCCCCCATTTCTCCCAATGGGAGTGGGGTCACCCCTAACCACACAAGAAAATCACACTGGGTCAAACCATCTTGTTTTGGGGGCAGTAAAGCAATGCAGCCAATCTGAATTTTGTGTACCTCAGACTACGCGGTAACACCTAAATAAGCTGCTAACAAATCAAACCGAAGAGCCTATGGAGATGCGAGTCCCAACCTTTGCAAGCTGGGAAGGCCTCCTAGGAGGTGTTTTTTTCCTACCAATTTTTATTAGAGGGATTGGGTACTGAATGGAGACACCATGAAGCTGGGGGGGTCACACTTGGCTACGCCTGGGAAACCACAGTCCACAGACAAGCTGGGCCACCAACAGCCCCACCTTGAAATTTCACTGTGCTGCTCAAATCCACGCTCCTGTCTGTGGACAGGACACCCACCACCCATGTGGTCCAGCACCACCCTGACAGTGGCCAAGCTCTGCTCCTAATGGGGTCAAAAGCAGAGGGGAGAGAAAACCTATGTTTCCAGTAAGGAAGTCAAGGGAGGAGCAGAGCATGCCCAGGGGACTCAATCCATGTCCCTTAGCACTGCCAGGAACCCCAGGAGGCTGGGGGTCACCCAAGGGATTCAGGGCAAAGGCAACGGCAGACTAGGCAGGGCATCCCAAGGCATCTCACCTGGTGCGAGATGCTTTAAATAAGTATTAAACCATGTTAACACCTGTCTGGGGAACAGCGTAGATACACAGTGCCCTGTTAATTTTTAAATCAGAATTTATTTTCTCTAAATTACTGAAGCACAACTGAAAATGGTTCTGTAAACCGGCATCTCCTGTTGTTAGCGAGAATTTTTTTAACAGCGAAAGAGAAGAGGAAATTACACGTATAGATTGTCCTTTGGAACAATACTCCTTTTTCTTCTCCCTTCAAATCTGGGCAGCACCGTTTTAAACTGCTGCCGCTGAAGGAGAAACCAACTGCTGCTGTCTAGGATTTTGTTTTTCTGTTACTCTTCCCAAAGCCAAATCCTACATTCAGGTTTGGAGTTTGCAAAGTTCACTGCTAGAGCTAACAGTGACTGAGAAGATATACAAATTCCCCAGGAGGCAGACCTGGAGCGCTCGCCTTTACTGGTACTTTCGGACTCCGGCTTTCCAGGCCTCTTTTAACAGAGAGTGACCAAAGCAAACCCAAACCCGAGTTTTCCAAAGCGCTCTGCTCCTGTTCGATTGGCTCTGTCAGAACTGGCGAGCCTCAAAGTCCCTTGGTGAGGGCAGGCAGTTGGATGTGTTACAGAATGACTGTTTCTTCAGGTTTTCTGCTCTGAACCTGGGCGTGAAGGCAAAGAACCATGGCTTCTAGATCAGCCATATGCTCCCGTCACAGAAAGTCTCCTCCTTACTTTGCAGCTGCCCCAAGGAAAAGTCCTACAATAAACACGCCGAGGACCTTAATGGTGAGGTTCAACCCATCAATTCGTGCCGGACAGGCTGGCACGGTGGATGTGGGGTGGCTGTCCCAGGATGGGAGGGAATCTCATCAGGTTCTTCAGTGCTCTGGGAAAAGGCAGGTCCTAGGGACAGTGGGACATCCCTGACTAGGAAAATTACAAGTAGTCACCAAACAGCAAGCATGGCAAGGCAGAAATGGCCCAGTCAGCACAGCGCAGGGTACAGTGCCTTGGACCATATAGGATCCAGACACTAAAATGGTGTTTTTCCCGTGCAGCTGGGCTGAGTGAGTCTGAGTGAGTCACAATGCAATTATTTTCCCTTGATCTGGGAGAAAACCACTTCCTTCGGAACAAAGAGGAGGGAGCAGGGGTTGCCACGCTGAATCTGGATCCCAGCGCCTGATCGATCTGGGGTTAGGATGCTCTGGTGCCCAAGATTTGGGGAGGCAGGAAGGCAGGGGAGGAGAGGGGGTAGGGAACTGGAGTCACTGCTCGCAGGCTGTCTTCACGCCCTGAAATACGGGGGGTGAGCAACAGAAATCGGACCCAATGCCATTGCCAGATGCGTATTCCAGCGGTCCCCAGCCCCAGGATGTGTCGGGAGCTGCTGTCCTTCCCGCAGCTCCTGGGATAGCAGCTCGATACTTTCTCTATCCTGGGAATTACGAGGTGGGGCTGAAATGGGTGACTTTGTCGGGGAATCCACCCTTTAGCACCTTCCCGTTATTCCTCCCCTCCCGCAGAGACAGCGGAGCCCCGGCGCTCGCCGCCTTCCACAGGTGAGCGGGAGAGAGGCGGGGGCGCGGCAGGAGCGGGACTGACACCGGCCCTGGGGGGGAAAGGGGAGAGCGCGGCGCTCCGCGGCACGAAGGACTTAC
>NW_010263098.1:0-368 GCF_000690775.1 Eurypyga helias
CCTTGGCGGCCCGAGTGCGAAGGCGCCTTGGTCTTCACCTGTGCTGCTGCTCTCGTTTTCGCTCCCGTGAAAACTCCTACGTGGCTGGCCTCCCCCTTAAGATCGGGGAGCTGGGCTGCTGGCTGCCGGGCAGCAAAGCCGCCTGTGCATCTGAACCAGCCCTGCTGCTGCGGGCAGTTTCCCTTGGCTGCGTTGGCCTACGTCTGCGTGGCCAGGGCAGGTTGTGCCTTCGCTGAGCTCGTGCAAATCTGAGCCCTTGCAATGATGACAGGTTGTGCAAAAACAACAGGGAAAATCGTTTCCGCCAACAGATTCCACAAATCTTCTCAGGATGCTGGGTTCGTTTTCATTGACAAAAGCAGAGGCAG
>NW_010263098.1:409-11473 GCF_000690775.1 Eurypyga helias
TGTGGGGTTGCAGAGGAGTTCCAGAGCTGGTCTCTCACCCCAGGGCCGCAGCAGGGATCACACCACCTTGGGAGGCTCTCTGCCATGGTAGAGTTCTCCTCTGCCCGGAGAAACCCGTGGTTGTTGGAAGCTGTGGTTTGTCTTCAGCGTTCCTTCACAGCAACCTTTAGCAAAAGCCATCAGATAACAGTTCAGTAAGCTAGCCTGACTGTTAACTAAAAAAATATAGTCTGCACATTTTGATCTGAATCCTTACATCTTTAACCAAAGAAGTTAATTTTGAGACCTTGTAGAGATGGGTAACTGGCTGCAGGGCTGCACGTAGCAAGGAAAGGCCAAGACAGTTGTTGCAGTGCCAGAGCCCTGCTCTGCCAGATCTCAGCACCAGGGCCTGCCCGCATGCAGCAGGTCAGCTGCAGGTTCCCAGAGCTCCGCGATGCACGTATCGTGCACTGGCAGTGGACAGAGTTGCTGGTAATTAAATTAAATGTAAAAAGAGGAAAACTAATTAGGTGTGGTAAGTATGATTGCAGGAGAGAATTAATTCATGAAAGTACCGAGAAGTGAGGCAAATTCATTTACCATTTACAGTAATTTACCTTGAGTTTTGCTATGAGGAGGAGAAGTTTAGTTGCAGACTTGTTTGATGGTAAGCTGATCCCCATTTAGCAAGGCGTCACCTCTAAATTAAGGTAGGCTGTTAAAATTAGCAAGTTGTTCTAAGTTAAGGATGTGATCAAATATTTTGAAAGGAAGCCAATTTTTACAGTTTTCTGTTCAGCATCAGTGGGCATTTTCTGTGTGTTGAAACTGAATTCTGTACTTCTTATAGCTCACGATGATTCAAGGAATTAATTTTCCTCTCCTAATCAAGTATCTTACTTCTGAAGGTGGTGTGATCATTTCCCTGCATGCCAGGAGCATCTTGCAGTCAACACGTTTTGGAAAATAGGAGTGACTGAAGAGGTGTTCATATGGGGCAGGCAAAGGGTCCAGGAAGTGTCTTTCACAGTAAAATTTGGACTTTGTGGCTTTTGCACAAGCAGCCTCCATCAGTTTGGTTTTCTCCTTTCCATCTGCAGCCTTAAATACTGACCATAGTAGCTTATGGCTATTAAGGCCAGAGATGGAGTCCAGCTAGGGCAATAATCAACAACTCTAACATCAGAATGTCATGGAATGCTATGATTCATACTTCTTAGCCTCTTTGATATCTTGCACAGGGGCAATCAATTTTTATATAGCTCCAAGTTCAGTGTCCCTAGGGAGCCCTACGTAATAGGGTTCAAAAGAAGTTTTAAGATTTCTCCCTTACGCAGTGTATCTGTGTTAAAGCTGGGTATAGCAAAGTGCTGTTAGGATACTGCTTAGAAGTATTTATTGGAGAAGCATTAGAAAAATCTTTCTTTTGTTACAGAGCAAGTGAGATTTTCTGATTGCTCCTTACCCCTTCTTCAAAGCAAATACAACTTTCTAAATACCTCTATTTAGAGTCTTAACTCAGAAAATGACATGTATTGAGACCTACAAAGAGGTATTAACTGACTTAGTGTCTGCCTTCAAAGACTTGGACTCTAGTACCCTTCCCAAATACTTCCCGATACTTAGGTTTTGTCTTATGTTCTTTATCTATAATGTAGATTATTTCCTTCAAGCACATAGACTTTAATCTACCTCCAAGTCCATCTTATTTTGTGGCAGTGTATAACACTTGCCAGCGGACTCAATGTCAAATGAAGTTCACTTCTCTTATTTCTTATGTTGTGGAGAAATGCAGAACTGAGCAAATTTCGTGGTAACTATTTAGGCATAGTACTCCACGTGGTCAGGGAGTGCCCCTTCCTTTAACTGGCCCTTTGACTGCTTGGAACTTCTATTTATTTTATTTAGCTTTTCTAAATGAGACAGGCGCTAGCAAGTCCCTGCACTGTGCCATTAGACTCCCTCACATCCTCTAACACTTTGCTGCTGATTGTTTTCCTTTGTTTATAGAGCTGCTGCCAGTTTTCCATCCTGTGACTGCTTGTGTCTGAGGCAGTTTGAACTGAGTACAACAAGGAGCTGCTGTAGCATATGCCCTAATAAAATCCCCAAAGCAAAAGCCTGTCGTACTCTTTGCATCCACTCAGTTTGCAATCCAGTAGCAGTGACATTTGTACAACGGGATTTCTTTGCAAGTGCACGTTGTTTATTACTCAGCGCTGCAGTCTTTGCTAGAGGAGTTGTAAATTTTGGCTTTGGGTATTGTTGATGTTTTACAGGTGTCTGAAGTAATTGTGAGGACTACTGATGCTGTTCTTGCTTTATTCCTCTGTGGCACATACTGCAATGCTGGGAATTTCTTTAGTGAATATTCCAATGAGTTTCACAGTGATGTAATTCAGGGCTGATGGGGTTTTTAGGAACTGACATTAATGTGAGGTCAGAATTCATCCCCTGGTGCATAGAATTCAATGTAGAATTCTCTTTTCTGTTTTTTGGGGGGCCTTTTTTGTTTTCTGTTTGTTTTGTTTTAAGTAGAAATTTGGCATTGCCAAATTAAACTCGCATAACAATAACTTCTCCTTCCTTCAGAAAAAAAAGCTCAGTTTTGTCATAAATGATCTATCTAAAGGAAAAATACTTCTTACGGATTTGTTCTGACATGATATCTTATCAGAGCTGGAGTTGGGTATTCCTTTTTCCTGCTATCTCTGTTGGTTGTAAGATGACATCAACAGCAGTATATCATAACTAAGGAAGGCTGTGATGCAACTGCTCCCATGCACTGTGAGGAGGCACGTGAGTAGTGCAAGTTAGGGAAGAGAGTGGGAGCACCATTGGTATGAGATACTGTACAAATACTTCCTAACTGGAATATTTCAGAATGCTTTCCTCCCCCCCAGGATCAAACAAGCTAACTTTTTCACAGTGCCAACATTTGCCTTAAAATAAAACATTCTTAATCAGGTCTGTCTTAAACCACTTTGAAAATCGCAATTTCAAGCCCAGCAATGCAGTGATATTTTTAGCATGACACTTTCTGTATATGAGGAAGCATTTGGGAGTCTAAAATACACCCCACTAGGAATCTTTGCACTATTTTGAAATACTTTTCCTTAAGAGGTGAATATTAAAACTAATGGTTTGTGGGTTTTTTGTTTTCTGTGGGGTTTTTTTTGAGGGGGGGGGGGGGGGAAGGGGAAGGGTATTGGTTTGGGGTTTTTTAAGCAAAAATCTCAATGGTTTTACTTGCAAATTTGAAACTCACTTTGTTCACATCTGAAAAAAAATAGCAGTATTAGGAAAGGAAGGTTCAAAACCAATCCAAATTACAGAAAAGGTGGTGTTCATAGATCAGACCAGATTTTAGCAGATCATGAAAGTTCAATATCTTAATTTATTTGAACTAGAGAATCTCTCTTAGAAAATGCAACCAATCTTGAATTTAAAATTCCTAATGAGGTAAATCCGTCAAAAATCTTGCTATGATCTTCCCGAAGGTTTATACTCTCTTTTGAAAAATAGAACATATTTCTAGGGTGGATATTGGTACGTTTTTTATTTTTGACATTGGATCTCTTTCTATTTCTTCTTATGTCTGTATGAGAAACTGAAGCATTTCTTCACAGCCTTTTTAATCATTCTCACAGCTCTCCACTGTCTTTTCTTCAGTACATCAGCTGATCCTTCTTCACTTGTTAGCGCTGGAACTGGATACCATATAGTGATGTAGTAATACCAAACGTAGTAGCAATGCACTTCTAGGCAAGGCTCTTTCATTTCAACATCTAGCCATTGCATTCACTCTTTTGCCCCACTGTAACAGCTTGTATTTAACTAATTGCCCATCACACACCAAGTCATTTTCAATTTCAGTGCTTCTTAGAGTGAAATCTTCTGTCTGTATCACTTGGACTCAGTCAGTAAAGTCTTAGGTGATACAACCATGTTCCAAAAGCTAATATTAAGTTAGATTTAACCCTGAGCCAATTTTTTCCTCTGTCATGCCTTGGACATGCTGACTGTAAAGTGTGTGGAAGCTCTAGGTGCAGCATGTTTACAGCCCCAGGCAGGCAAATTGCTTGTGAATGGGTGACCTCTGCAGGGCTGTTCAGGTGAGCCAAAAGCCCAAGACAGACATTGTCTGACCAGTCTGTCTCTGCACTTTATCTCTGCACATGTGTGTTTGCAGTGGCTGCTTTGCCAGATGCCTGGCAAGCCAGGAAACTGAGTATCCAGAAAAGCAGATGGTTGCTATGAAAATTAAAGAAGAATGTGTCCTGTTTGACATTTCAGGTCAGATTTGGGATTTTGCATTAGAGTAAGAAAATGAGATCATCATATGAGATGTCCAGCAGACCACAGAGTGGGCCATACAGTCATTTTAAACGGAGAGTCTAGCATGTAGGAGTATACACATCGTGGTCACTGGTTCGTGCTATGGACTGTCATCGTCCTACCTCAGAAAAAAATAGCACTGCATCAGAGTCATTAAGCAAGAACTCCTCCTGGCATGTTTTTTACGATTAATTCCAGGAACAGAGCAATGACTAGCTAATACATTCTTTCAACGCCCCCACTTGACAAGCAGGAATCATTTCCATCTTAGAAACACACAGAGGTAGATAGGCAGGCTGCGGCATGCCAAAGGATGTCGCCCACTGGAAACCTGCAGCATCTCAGGGCTGGAAACCAGGAATGTCCTTTTAACCTTTCTCCTTATGTGTTTCCCCAGACCATTTGCAGCGGGGCAGGGTATTTTACCATGAGGCCCGTATCAGAGCATTTCGTTGCACCTAAGAAGACATAGGAAATGAAGATGCTTAAGTGTGTTGCTGGAGAGGTCTGAGTGGGAGCAGACCCAGAGGGGGACTGCACACAGTATTGCACAGACCCCTGACGGTATTTTAGTAAGCTTTCTGTTCCCAACTTGACTGATTCCTGTGTGCATAAACAGTGGGAGGACAGACAGACCTCAGGCATTTGGAGAGTTTAGTAAAGTAAATTCTTAACCATTTTTTTAATGTTTTGAACATTAGGCATATCTGTATGTGGGTGTTGGGAGCTTTTCATGACTTCTCGACTCCATTGCAGTTTTCTGTGTCAGTACATTTTGGTCAGCTCCAAGAACTTCCTGTCTTTCAGCACAGAGAATAATGTGGAAAACTTTGCTCTGAACAAACATTAAAACACCATCTTGAGATGGTGCCTTCATCAAGTCCTGAAGCAGCCACGGGGCTCAGCTGAGTTCCCCTCACAGTCCTCCCCTGTATGGTTCAGGGCTTTTCACGACCTCTACCGTATCAGAAATGTTGCAGGAGGTGGGAGGGGGAGAAGTCTCAGTTCCAGCACTTCGACTGAAGAGCCTCCAAAGAGTTTTGAGAGGATGACAGCTAATAAGCCAAACTTTGAACCTAAATGCAGACGTTTACCACACGGCTCCTGCTGAGTACAGACTCTGGAATTTGGCATTGCTGCCTTGGGCTCTCCAGGATTTCAACAGATGTAGTGCATTGATTTAATGTTTAAAAGGGAACCCTGCTGTGGCTTCCACAGCTTGTTTCATTGCTTTAGAAATCAAGCAGTAACATACAAACAATACAAGCAATTTTGTGTTATAAACAACATCCAATGTTTAGGGAATTGGGATTAAAATAAAACGTCTTCAAGACTTTTGGCATTCCCCTGTCCTCCATCTGGAGATTATTTTCTTTTTCCAGACTCTTCCCATTTTTGTCTATTTCTGAATTTTCAGTATTTTCCTTGTAACTTGGAAATATCTTCAATTTGCACTTTTTTTTTAACCACACGCTTACCTTGACAGGGCTTGTTGTTTGCCTCAGACAATTCAGAGCTAATAAAAAGGCTAACTCCACACGTATGACAGTATGGTGTTTGTGCCATGAGCACTCCACAGTGCTCACTGCATTGTACAGCACTCATTTGCAGTAAGATGCAGAGCCCACAATATGATCCCTTCTAGGTTAACTTCCATGCTTCTGTTTATACATTCTTGGGACCCGATGCTTATACTGGGCTCTCTCAGTTTGTATGTGATGTGGGGAGAAGGTCATCATGCTTCTGAAAACACTTCTAGAAACATAAAAGTGTGGAGATTTGCTATATCTTTTACCATTTGCTTTCAAGGAGTTGCTTTCTGAAGCATTCAGAGGAATTTGCAGAACTAAATCCAGGTTCCTTTACCTCTACCATTATGTCATTGACATGATTGCACCTCCAAAGATAAAGAGAGAGGCAGATTAGGGTAGTAAATGATATGGACCGCCTTCTGTGTTGAGCATGACGTGAGGTTTTGTTGAGCATTACATGAGGTTTTTAGCTTAGAAATGGCAACTGAGATAAAAAAGATGGAGTAGGAAATGTGACTAGGAAAGCTTCATTTACTGTTTCTCATAGTTCAAGAAATAGGTGGCAAATCTGAAAGAAATTAGGGGAGACTTCAGACACAAGGTAGGTACACTGTGAGCCTTACTGCCAGAGGATGTTGTCGATGCCAAAGGTTTACCTGGGTTCAGACTAGACCTGTTCACAGAAGCAAGCCTCACCAAAAGCTGTTAAACATAAATGTTACCATCTCTGATTGTGGAAATTGTTACCCTGTGTATCTCTGAAAGCTGAAAGGTTTTGTCAGGGAAAAAGCACGATACATTTCTTCCGTTCTTTTACTCTTCCATCTGCCATTCGGCACTGGTGAGACAGGATATCGGGCAGTATCCTGCTGTGAAGTCCAGCAATTCTTATGTCTCTGATCTAAAACTTCATTTCCTTCAACTTAGCTTCTTTTCTCTTTGCTTCCTGCTGTTTCTATCACTCTTCAGTTTTTCCATCTTTGTCTTCTTTACCTCCTCTGCTAT
This sequence comes from Eurypyga helias, assembly GCF_000690775.1. Lineage (NCBI taxonomy): Eukaryota > Metazoa > Chordata > Aves > Eurypygiformes > Eurypygidae > Eurypyga > Eurypyga helias. The sequence continues at coordinate 7,267 of NW_010263098.1, forward strand.
TTTCTACTTTAAGTCATCCTCAGAGATCAACTTGTTTGACCTCCAGCAGATCTTTTACCTTGAGAACTAGAAAAGAATTCAGCAGCTTGACACCCATGTACATTTTTGAGTTACCAGTGACTTGGAGGTCTGAGAATGGAGTACCTCAAAGAGCAGTTGGAGCATTCACTCCCTGAAAAAGTGGGTTTGTTTAAGGCATCTCTGTCCAATTGCCAAGGAACTGTAATATGTGAGAATTCGGTTGTTGCTACTGTTTTATTTGTTCAAGTGCTTGTCGAATTTTTATGCCTTTAGCTGAGGGGTGATTTTTAAAAAGTGAGGTGTTGTGATTGTAAAATTGGGCACAGCGGGGATCATGAAAAATACCAGATGGAACAAAATTATTCTGATTTTTGATCCACAAAGAGCCTAACTGTCAGTCATGCTGAGCACCCAGCAGCTCCCATTGAAATCAGTGGCCCCAGGCCAATCCTGCTAGAACTGCTTAGTTTAGTTCACTGGATTGACATTACTGCTGAATCTGCCTGGCACCACAGCTGAGCTTTTCGAACACAGAAAGAGATGATAGTGTCAATAAGATAAGGAGATGTAAAGAAGCCCTGGGGAAAGGCAAGAGATTGATGCCCTACTGTTCCTTCCTTTTTCTTTTGAAGCTCTTCTGCATTTTTCAATCAAGTGCTCAGTGTCTTTTCTGTTTGCCACTGCTCTACTCTGCCAGCTCTATTTTGATATAGTAGGACCTGGCAGGAAATGTAACTGATTTGGAAATATAAATTTGCATCTCAGGTAGCAGTCTGAAGCCACACTTACTGAATCATTTGCCTACTTTGTAGCACTTATGTTATGTTATGGAGGGAAAAGTCTTTGTGATCATACTTGGTTGTGGTACGACACAAGTCTACAAATCGCTTGTAGCACATCATGAGCAGAATGCTTGCTTTGAAAACTAAGCTTTTAACATAAGCAGGTTTGAATTCTGTCATCTACATGGTTAAAGCCCTTACCTGAGATAATACCATAACTCCATGGAAATCTTGCAAAACCAGTGAAATGGTACATTTTCATAATGTTATATTGTGCCTTTCCATATTTACCTGGCTTACAAACGTACTGTTTAAGCTTCTAGCAACACCATTCAGTCTGGGCCACAATGTACTTAGGTTTGTGATGCATTAGTGTCCTGTTCTGTGTGGCACTGAATGATGATAGCTGGGAGAAAATTAAAATCATAGCAGAAGTCGGAATGGGTGGCTGGAAGCCACTAGGAGCATTGCAGGTGTTTTCCCATATGGAGTTTATCAGCCTGTGGGAGAGGCCAGGGCTGTTAATAATGACTGTGGATAGTTATTATTGTCAACAATATGTAATTAAGCTGCTTGGACTGCCCACCATCTCAGCCCCATATATACTATATACATAGTGTTGGCGGTCCAAGAAGTTTAATTGCAGCTTCTCACCATATCCACAAATGTCAGTGCCGTGCCTCCCGCCGTATGGCAGAGCTGTGTGGTAGCACACCGTCCAAAGATTCACAACTGCGCCGCCAGCCCAGGTGCGTGTTTTCTGTGTGCTAGAGATGAGGCGGTTGTGGCGGGAGAAGGCTGGCCACCGAAGCCAGCAGATGGACTTATCCTTGGAGCAAATCAAGCAATGAAGCCAGGTGGCTAAGAATTCCCAGCTGGCCACCTGTAGCTAGGGATGGCCCATCTGGAGGAGCCAAACTTGAAGCTTTATCCCATAGTTTTCAGATGCTCATATGCAGTTCTGCAAGAGACAAAAGGGGAAACAAATGGGAATTAACATGACAGCAGGCTAATATTTTGCCAGGCTTTGCTTGTTGATGTCACATAACATGATGAACAATTTCTCTAGATGATCAGGCCTCCTTCCAGCTGTCCTTTGAGGGTGGACTGTAGGATAATGGGATCTTCTGGCAAGTGGGTGCAACATAGGTAGCCTATATTGGAATCTCCTAACTGTCAATTTGCAGTTTTTAACTGCCAGACTTGGACATGCTACTTTGAGTTTGCTTGCACCAATTTGCAACTCGGTGGCAGAGTTCAGCTTAGTTTTGTGCCAGTGGTTGCCCCAGGATGACTGTTTGCCTTCCGCTTTTGTCAGCCTTCCTCTGTGCCTGGAAAAGGCAGGCTGTGCAAACTGTTATTGTTACAGTGTTGTTAATGAGCTTGTACTCCAGCGGGAGGAACTGAAAAGGGGTGTTTTCACCTAGCTTTAATAATTGCATCTACAGATGAAACACAGATGAGAGGAGATCTCTGGGAGAGAATGAGGTGTGGTTGCTTAAGCCAATTCACAATACTGATAGCTGACAGCAGATAAAGAGATTACGTGTTCAGGGCTAGTCTCTGTATTATACCACTTTGGATGTTATTTTTCTACAGCAAACAAGCAATTTATGCTACCAGGTAGTTTTTCCTTTTGTGGGAGACATGATGCAGTCTTTTCACTAGGTGGACTCTGTTTTGAACATTCAGAACAATTACTCATGTTTTTTCCTGACTCTTAGCTAGCTAAAGGCTTCTATATATAATAATGGTCCATTCCTCCTGCCTCCAGGAGTGGCTGTTGAAATAGCCAGGCACAAATCCTGAAGACAGTAAACAAAGAAAAATAAGCTCTCCCTATTGTATGTATATGTGAGCCCTGAACTCTTCACACAGCCAAGCAAACGTGCTGTCTCCTTTTAAATGCTCTAGCTGTATTGGTTGCGTTGACATGCTATGCTTTGACTATTGCTCTGGTGTGATGCTTGCTCTGGCTCTCAGCACTGAGTCTAGAGCTTGGAAGAGGCGCTTGCCAATAAACTGGCTGCTGTCCAGTGAAGAAAGGGGGTTATTTGTGTCTGCCTGCATGGTGTTATTTGTCTCTGTAAATGTGCGCTCTGTTCAGTGCTGACAATTCCCACAGTTTTAGGATATGGCTCAATATTTAGCACTGGCCTATGAGCCAGACCTGGGACATTGTGTGAGTTGTGTAGAGGTCTTACAATTATAAATATAAAAAGGGATATTTTTCATTGTCTTGAATACAGCGGATTGGAAACACCAAAAAGTAAAAGCAAAATTTTCCTTGAAATTGTTCTTTTTTTAAAAATTCTATCACATGATTTTTGGGTGTGTGACATGGTTTCTGGCTGGCTGAGGTTGACAATACTGCATTGATCTGTTTCCAGTGAAACCGTGGTAAAGTCAGAGTCTGCCTTGGCAATGCCTGCAGCTCTGGGCTCCATGACACGCTGATGCATCACAGATTGAGCAGCACAACGTTGCTTCACGGTGCTTTCTGCTCTCTGGCAAGAGAGCAAATGGCTTGCTCTAACCCCATCACCTATCGGCTGCAGCTTATGTTCAGTGCAAACGGTGCTACTGGACGTGGTGGCTTTTGGGGCAGAAAAGCGCTGACAGAGAGAGGTGTCTCCAGCCTGTTGACCTGGCTGATGAAGCACAACTGCACTTCGAGGGAGTTTGTTAACCGCCTCTCGCAGCGGTGTAATTTGTGCCGGGTGCCAGGCAGATGAGAACTGAGGAAGGTGGCCAGCGGGTATGGCGTCTTGTGTAATAAAGATAGCGAGCACTTTAAAACAGGTCTTTCAGCCACACAGGGAGGTTTTTACTCTCATGAGGGGAGATAGAGAAGCTATTAACCTGCCAGCAGATTCACAGGTTTAAACCCTGAAGGATCCACAGTGATAATCTAATCTGATTTCCTGCGTAATATAAATTGTGGAATTTCCCTGGCTTAATTCCCGCTTCGTGCTTACTCTGTATGTCAATGAGAACGTGTTTATTAGAGATGTCCAGCTGCCATGTAAACGTTTCCAGTGATGGCAGCGCCCGTGTACACGTTGTACAACGAGTAATGGGTTTAAATTGGAAGTGCGGAGGTTTAGATTAGATATCAGGAAGAAATTCTTCTGGGAGAGGGTGGTGAGGCACTGGGGCAGGTTGCCCAGAGAAGCTGTGGATGCCCCATCCCTGGAAGTGTTCAAGGCCAGGCTGGATGAGGCTTGGAGCAACCTGGTCTAGTGGAAGGTGTCCCTGCCCATGGCAGGGGGTTGGAACTGGATGGTCTGTAAGGTCCCTTCCAACCCAAACCGTTCTGTGACGCTATGATTCTATGGGGATGCCCGGCTCCTCCCCGTGGCGCTCCGCGGGACCCCGGGCTGTCAGCTGAGCCCCGGCAGCCG
>NW_010263099.1:0-574 GCF_000690775.1 Eurypyga helias
GTCACGGCAAGCCGCTCCCTTCCCTCGCACGGAGCATCGTGACGCGCTTCGCCCCTTCGCGCTCAGCCCTTCCATCACTCTGTCCCTCCATCCATCCGTCTGTCCTTCCCTCCTGCCAGCCTGGAGTCTGGGAGCACCTCTGTGGTGTAGTACGAGCTGGAGCTGGGGGAGATGGGCCCCCCCACACCTCGCCGCTGGTGGGATCGGCTCTCCCGGCGTGGGAGTGAGGTGGTAGTGGTGGGGAGCCTGTTTCCACCCGGGATGCCGGGGACCATGGTCTGGCTCTGCCCTGGGCCGGGCTCGTTGCTGGCGGCTGGGATGGGAGTGTGGACATGGTCCTTGAGTGCGGGGCTGCTGGAGATCACCCTGGGGGTCACCCCTTCTCCCCGAGCTCCCAGTGCTCTGCAGGGATGGGACACCCCAGGACAGGATTGTCATGTACCAGCTGCCCCGTGGGGCCAGGGGACACCCTGGTTGTTGCTGCTCCTGGCTCCCTCATTGCTGTGCACAGACCCCGGAGCAGGGCAGGGGGTCCCCAAGGTCCTCTCCAAGGCAGAGCAGCACCACCCTGTCC
>NW_010263100.1:0-7934 GCF_000690775.1 Eurypyga helias
TGGCACTGTCTGCAAACTTAGTGAGGGGGCACTCGATCCTCTCATCCATATCACTGATAAATATATGAAACACAACTGGCTCCGATACTGAGCCCAAGGAACACCACTTGAACATCTTTTAAATCACACAAGTCCTCAGCATCCAAAAGACTATGTTTTACCCATGTGCTGCAGTAGTTCTGTCTGCACGAAGTACATCAAACAGGTAGAGCTCCTTCAGAAGCCTCTCGCTCTCTTCCGCAGCTTCTTCGGGAGACGGCGCCTGGAATCAGACATATGCACGTAGCACACAGACTAATACAGCTGCAGTGAGGGAACCATTACTTCCTGTCTGATATCGAGCTGTAATGATCACTGAGTGATCTCAGAACTAGCAAAGATCACATACAAGAAATAACAGTCTCAGGCATTTTGAAGTTCAAAAGAAGTTATTTCTCAAGTGATTAAATTGAATCCCTTGGATTTTATGCCAGCTCAGGAGAAATCCTCAGCAAGTATACAGCTATGACAACTCTCAAATTTCACATCTTGAAATCTCAGTAGAGATGTTCTGTTGAAGGTGAGAACAAGCAGCTCAAGTGCTTTCTGTAAAGTGAATATATTTACCTTATGGAAATATATATATCCTTGTGTCAGCTCATCTGAGCCTTCTCCTGAAAAAATGACCACACTGTCTGTTTTCTTCCGTATGTATTTGGAAACAAGATACATGCCTTAAAAAAAAAAAAAAAAAGTTATTAAAATACAGCTACATGTGTGATGCTATATAGAGACAGTACAGTTTAAATTTCACATTATGGAAGTTTCTGTCCTATATGGCTTTCTTCTGTAGCAAAGAACTGCACTATATTAAAATAACATCTCGTTGGTATTCAAAGCCATCGACAGCCACCCCACCTGCGCGCTGCAAATACATCTGAACTGCGTACTTATACTTCACCCTCAAAATATGAGAAAGATGTGTGTGTCTGGGATCCTGGGAATGCTGGCAGATTCCCGTGGGAACACATATAGGTGCTCCTCTGACTCAGTTTGAAATTAAGCACGTGATTAATTCCAGTAAAGACCTGAACAAACCTTCTAGCTCTGGAGAACAAAACGACCAGCAAAAGTTGCTGATTAACTCTCTGTCACTGTGGGTTGAACTGGATGAAGCCTTTTCTTTTTTTAAGGATTATTTATCAGAATTATTATCAGAATTATTATCAGAATTATTATCAGAATTATGCCTTCCTCTCATTCCATCTTTCCAAACAGTATGTTTTGATAACAGAAGTATTAGAGATCTAACAAAAAGAATCTAGTTCATTACTTCTTATACTAAGCTGCAATCACAAAGATGACAGATGAAAAGTTGGCTTTATTTTTTTTTTACAAGAAACCCTTCCACTATTTCACGACGTCTTATTTTCATGTACAAATTCCACTCAGGGACTAGGGTTTCCAAGACTGTGTTGCCTATCTGGCTTATTAACTTTTCTTACAGTGTTTTAGGCTGACACAAGATTAACTGGGTAAAATGTCATAGCTGGCATTACACAGAAGGTCACATTAGATTAGTTTTTCATTCTTATCAGGCTGTCAATCCTTTGAAAGAAGCTGCTGCTGACTTCCTTCATTTCTCAGAATCAACCATAAGAAGTCTACCTAGCTTGAGTGCACCTGTTACTAGAGGGTGACAAGAAACACTTCACTTTAATACTAAAATTACACAAGGAATAGGGTAATCAAAATTGTTTTGCTATCATAACATTCAGTACCTCAGATAACCTATAAATCTTCCCCCTTCCTCCACGATTCATACTTATCAGAGCAGAAAACCTAGACCTGTAGATCTAATGTTTCTTCTTCATATAACATTTGTTTTTCTCCCCCAAGAATCAGGAACAGCTCTTGACAATTGTTTTGTACAGTCGGCAACTTTGAAACTAGTAAGTATTTTTGCCTCAGTGTGGTATCACAGACAAGACTGGTGAGCAGAACTTGGGTGTCCCAGTTCCCAGGTTCTGTGACAGCTAAAGGATCCAATAGATGACTACATGATCTTGCATAAGATTTTATTCAGGCGACATAAGGCAAAGATTGCTATTAGAAAAATCTTACCAATTGAAGCTCTTATTGTTGTTATATCATAGGTTTCCAAGGAGAAGATAACCTCCTCTATTGCCTGAATTCCCTCTTCAGAATTAAATATCACTTCATGATGTTCACTGCCTATATGTGCTGCTACCTGTTTGTAAAAGCTCACATTAGTGTATTGCTTTTTATTTAGAACATTTTTTAAACACACATTATGTTTAAAACATGCACATTGTGTGAAAGCAACAGCTCCCTTCTGCCACAGTGAGAATTATATGACATTAGGCCAAGGAAAGACAACACTCTAGCAGCCCCTCTGACTTGCAGGGTTACATGCACCAGAGGGAACATAGTCTTCCTAATTAGTGTTCAATCCTGATTACAACAGACCATCCAGCCACTTGCCCAAAGTTTAACAGAATCTCTAGAGGCTCTAGAAACCCTGGATATTTTCCCTGAGGAGAAAAAGCAGCTCAAAAGCCATGACAGCCTGGATATCTAAAGGGTACCCCAGGTGCCAAACTTTTTGTACAAGGCTCTGAATTCAGTAAACTGACTATTAACTTAGAACATTTAACATTTATACAAATACCATAACATAGGAAGCATAGCATGGAAATTTAGCCTAAAACTCAGAGGCAGAATTGAGACAACTCCGAAGTACTGTCCTTTTGGCAATAATGCAATGGGAGTCTGTCGTAAAAGTCTTTCAAATGAGCAAAATAACTTTTGCTCAGTTATCTGTTTTGCAAGATTTAACTTAGCAGCAAATATTGTACTACATGATCTGCTGCAAACTGATTTACATCACAGCAATACATGAATATTCAGCGTTACTATTAATACCACATGATGAAGTTAGCACCATTAAAATACACTGTACAGCATCCAGCAGCTCAGAACAAACCGAAAGCAACGCTTACTATACCTTTCTGGCAGCCAGTAAGTCAGGGCTATTTTCCATTCCAATTGCAAAGGTTTGTAATGGATAATTGATGTCGATTTCTTTCATCAGTTTCAGAAGAACAGCTGCAACCAAGCTGGAATCTAAGCCCCCTGCCAACAAAACAAATTATTTGGTTAGGTCTTTGACTGGGTTTCTGTTTCCCTTTATGGACACCAGATCTAGATACTGGAGTCGCATGAGTGGGCTTCATTTTCAAGCCAAGTGAATCCAAAGTACTTCTTGTACAAACGCACGTTTACCTCTGGTTAACAAGGGAATCGGGCAACTTTAGAGGAACATCTTCAGTAACAGTTGTTAGTACTTTTGGTGTCAAATGCATTAGTGAAAGTCCTTCTTTAAGATACACAGAAAGTGTTTTGTAGTGCTATAATGTTTTCAGAACACGCCCCTTCTCAACTCTGCTATAAGGAGATTTACTCTCCATTTCAAGACTGCTTTTTATCCTCTTCTTACCTACACATTTGATACTCCACTGACAGAACTATGTAATTTTCTATTTTGGTTTGCTGTTTGAATAAAATGAATTAAGCAAAAGAACAGAACATTTAGCATAAGGAATTTTTATTTTTAATCATTTTTCAATCAATCATTTTTCAAGTTTATTTCACACATCTGAAGTGGAATTAATTTTTTAAACAACACTTCCAAGTGAAAAGGTTCACTAATGACATGCTTTTTTTTTATTCTCTCCTTTCTCAAAGGAAGACAGTGGAAGGATTTGAACAGTTTGGAAGACAAATGAAAAATAAAATCAGGAGGTGCACAAGGTACCCAGATGTACTCTAAGGCTCCACCTTCTTATTCTTGTGAGACAGTTCTGCTAATTCTTGACTAGTCGTACTTGCTGCTCCCCTTTGAAGTACTAAGCAAAACAGAGTGCCTGTTCTCTCACACCTGCCTGCAGTTCTGGCAAGCATGAAGCAAAGTCTTCTCTGTTTCCCATAGTCTGCTTGTGGTTTTTCAGCCAAGTGCATTAGCATCCACTCCCACCTTCATCTCCTTTGTGGGAATGCTACCTTGGAAAAAACCAAAACCTCTCCCTCTGTAAAAATTACATGCAGAGTCTGAGAAAAGGAGAGCACAGAAATCAAACTGAGTACTTAGGATGTGGAAATCTAGTAAATCAAACCGAGTTTCCACTGTGAGGCTGCAGAACTCCCTCCATGACTAAAACCAAAAGCACTTCTCCAACTGTGATGCTCCAAGCATACTCAAAATTGTAAAGCACTGAGATACACTCATATTATATCAGCACACGCACTTGCTTTTGCTACTAATACTGCATGTGAGACTGAGGAGCTGCCAACAGCCTTCTAAGTTGATACCTGAATTTTGGGTTTAGAATGGGCTTTTTACTGAGACTGGGATCTTCCAACTCTGCATATCTGTTTCATTTACCTCTCTCCTACTTTTCATGATGCCACAGTGAGGAAACGGTCCAACAGTATCTCCTAGTGTAATGGTTTAATCTCAGACAGCAACTAAGTACCACACAGCTGCTCACTCACTTCCCTATCCAGCAACCTAATCTTGGTCTTCTGCGTGACAGGTGGGGATAGTTACCACTATTAACACTAGCCCAACTAAGACGAGCAGTTTCTCTTTCATTCAAATGCACATTTAATAGGGTTCATAATAAATCACTGTCATTACTGATGTTCAAAGCCAACTGTATCCTGGGATGTATCAAAAGAAGTGCGACCAGCAGGTCAAGGGACGTGATTTTCCCCCTCTGCTCTGCTCTTGTGAGACCCCTCCCGGAGTATTGTGGACAGCTTTGGAGCTCTCAACATAAGCATATCAACTGGTTGGAGCGAGTACAGAAGAGGCCACGAAGATGATCAGAGGGCTGGAGCACCTCTCCTATGGGGGCAGGCTGAGAGAATTGGGCTTGTTCAGCCTGGAGAAGAGAAGGGTCCGTAGAGACCTTATTGCAGTCCTTCAATACTTAAAGGGGGCTTACAGGAAAGATGGAAACAGACTTTTTAGTAAGGCCTGTTGAGATAGGACAAGGGGCAATGGTTTTAAAATAAAAAGAGGGCAGATTTAGACTAGATAGAATGAAGAAATTTTTTACCATGAGGGTTGTGAAGTACTGGCGCAGGTTGCCCAGAGAGGTGGTAGATGCCCCATTCCTAGAAACATTCAAGGTCAGGCTGGACAGGGCTCTGAGAAACCTGATCTAGTTGAAGATGGCCCTGCTCATTGCAGGGGACTGGACTAGATGACCGTTAAAGGTCCCTTCCCACCCAAGCCATTCTATGGTATCAGCAGTCTAGCTACAAGTGCGAAGTGCTACAAAAACACAGTAAATCAGATGTCAGTCCCATGGCCACAAAGCCTTACTTATGTAAAGCACCTCTGTAACACTCATCCGGTAGCAGCCAATTCTGTGAACAACTTCTTGTACCAAAAACTATTACTTCACCTGAAAAAAAAAGTGTAGCAAGTCCAGATTTTGGTTCAGATGCTCCCCTATAATTTCGTGAATCATGGGCAGTCTAGAATTGGGGCTAAAGCAAAGCCGCTGACCAGTAAGAACTTCAGTTCCTCCTGCTCACTGAACATGCTAAGGCCTTTTTACCATGTTCACTCAGTGTACAGTGAATGTAATAATTACATTTTCTTTTTAGACACCGACCTAAGCATAAATGTTACAATGTTTAAGAGTATATTGGGTGATTTTTAGGTAACAGTATTGATTTCTTAGACAAAAAATGGTCAGTGTCTCAACAAGCCAACAGCCCATCCCAGAGTAAACTTTAAAAGTGTAAGTCCTGCCAACTGGAAAACTTTTATCACAAACAATTTCTCTCCAACTAAAAAGCTACGGAAGATCCAGATCACTTCAGGCATGTCACAGCAGAACAGCCACCATACTTTCCTCTAACTGGTAGATTATGGGTGAGAGAAAAGACAAAAACTGTGATTCTTGCTACTTACCTGACAAGAGACAACCAATCCTTCTGTGAGCCATCAAGCGTTTTCTGACAGCATTTTCAAACAGAATACGGATGTTGCTTTTTACTGTTTCAAGATCAAAGCCTGTCCAGAAAAGAAGGGGGGAAAAAAACCCACCACCCAAGAAGTGTTGCTTAGACTTTGCTGGATTATGTGATTAGGAAAAAGATATTTGTTTGAATTTCCTTTGACAACAAGAGCATGCAAGCTCAAATTTCTTTGTACATGACTGCCTACAAAAACAATTCTGAAGTTGCTACATTATAAATATTCTCTCAGTTGTTTTTTTTTCTTTAAATGGCACTTTTTAAAAAACAATCAGTACAAATTTTATATTCAAAGATTGTGGTTTTTTCACTTTTTAATCAGAGTAAGTAGCAAACGCTTTGCTGTACTACCTGAAGGCAGATTTTCCACTGTATCACACGCAGCATGGAGTGGTTCATCTTTATAGCTATGAAATTTTACTAATTCCACTGACGCAACCTTGCCAGAGGGCTTTAAATCCAACACTTCGTAATGACCCGGGAGAAACGGTTCCACTTTAGGACATATGGATGTTGAATGCTTTAAGTTGATAAGTCCTACAGATAAAATGCGGGAAGAAAAACATAACATTCCTAGGTTAAAAACTGATTAAGTTATACCTCACTCAACAGCCTCTGTACTAAAACTAGATACAAATATCTTCTCTAGATCCTAAATTTGGTATTGAAAAGTCTCATTCTGTGTCTGAGTCTGCCCTGGCTGGAGCATGATTCTGCTTCTGGCAGGTTGCACACATAGATCTGAGCCATCTCAGCCTGAGGCAGATAACAGAGAAAGGAAGCCAGCAAGTTTTACTAATTGGTAAGTAGGAATTTATTCCTGTAAGCATTAAGAAGAGCACGTTTATAACTGACTACATGATGTCCAGGTCAAGGTGTAATATGCTTATGAGAATTCGAGTGACAGTTAATAACTGATTTTCTGTTTAAAATTAAGTGTAGTCAAACTAACAAGGGATTTGTAATAAAACTACATCACTGAAGTGATGGCTTAATTGACATTGATTTAGTGATTTCATAGCTCATCAGCTCCAGACTGATCTACATCACTGCTAATAAACGCCAAGGATCAGACTTGTAGCCAAACCTCATTTCCATTTCTCTTGTGAAGGAAAATAGTTTTACCCCAGCCGGTCACCTGGACGCCCCTTGAGTAACTCCACAAGAGAGATATTGAATTGCTGCTAGTAATCCACTGTGATGGTTACAGGACACAGTCCCTACAATATTCACTTCCCTTCTTCCTTCCCAAGAAACAGAAATGGTACAGCTGTAAGTACTACAATTAAAGGAGTCAACTTACATTGGAGCCTGATAATAAAACTGATGGGAAAGTAAATGAGAAAGACACAAGCAATAGTGAAAGTCAATTTTAGCCAAGTTGTATTTTAGGCAATAAAATCCCTTTTGGCACTGCTTGGATTTTTTTATGTAAGTGTCAAGACTAGAAATAACTACTTAAAAATAATAATAATGGATGTGTCATCTCAAATGAAAAAAATCATCACTAAAAAAAAAAAAGTCACAAGAAAATTACCCAATGCTGCAGGAAATTTCAGTAGGGTTTTCAAATCCATGGCTTTTACAGATTAGCAGTTCTCATGGCACTATTTCTCAGTTCAACACAGAACACCAAAGAACAAATTCTAATATAATTTATCATAGCATAAATCTAGCCTAACTCTATAGACCACATTTAACTTCGGGGTAACATAAAATATCTTGGGCTCAATACTGCTATGATTCCAGAACACAAAGAATTAGAAAACTAAATAAGTAAGTTATTTTATACATATTAAGGACAATTAAACATCTTGGGTTTACTGTCTGTGTTTTTTTGTTTTAATGATGTGTAGCTGTCATGGTTTAACTCTGGCTAG